>NC_011908.2:903486-1204648 GCF_000006355.2 Plasmodium knowlesi strain H | reverse complement strand
CCCTTTCCCTTTCCCTTTCCCTTTCCCTTTCCCTTTCCCTTTCCCTTTCCCTTTCCTTTCCTTTCCTTTCCTTTCCTTTCCTTTCCTTTCCCTTCCTTCCTTCCTTCCTTCTCTTTTCCTTCTTATTACAATAATATTGTAATACATTAGTACACTAATACATTAATAATGTATTAAGGGTGTAATAGTGGAATAAGGATGTAATAATGTAATACTTACCTTGTGTTTTCTTAGATTCCTTCTCTAACGTTTGCACTGCTGTCTTCATTTTTGAAGGTTCCACGGTGCCATTAGCACTGTCCGCGACCATCTCTTTAAGTATACCCTGTATTGTGTTTTCTGGTAATTGAATTTCGCTGTTCATTAGTACGTCTGCTAAGGAAAATGTATTACTTTGACCTGAATTGCTGTTGTCCAGTTTCATGAATTCCACCACACTGGTTTTATTCTCATTTAAAAATTGCTTCTTCCTGGTTTCCATGTCTGTCGAACCGCGCTTACAGGCATGTGACCAATAGTACCACAGGATACCTAACCTCTCCGGCACCCTGTACTCAGGGCGCCGTGCGAACTCCGCTTTCTCCCTTTCTCCGTCCTTCCACTTCTTAATTTCATCATGAAGAATTGATCTCCCAAAAATTAAATCTACTTGTTTAATGTTTTTGCATTTTTCCCAGTTTGCCATATGCTCCGGACCCAAGTGATTCCTTAAGTTGTTGTCGACATCAGTCGTTATTTTCTTAATAACATCTGCCATGTTGCAATGATCGCCGTACAATTCTGACATAGCCAGCATCCCAACGACGCAGCGACTATACGCTTTAGCTCCGGTAAGCGTTTCCTTCTCTACGGTATCATCTCCTCCTCCCCCCCTCGTCCTCCTTGCCTTCACACCACTCATGAAATACCGTATTTCCATTATCCCCTTACACAGGACTTTCATATAACCTTTCTTCACGGGGTCCTCATCCCCCAAATCCCCTGCCCCCGAGCACAGCTTCCCCATTTCATACGACTCCTGCGACACCAACCATTCCTTCAGTATCCCGAACTCCTTCTCCAAATTCTTCTTCATTTCTGCCTACAGGGGGAGAAGATAATATGGAGGATATGTGCACATATATATACATATATATATATATACAGGCATGCGCGTACACATATAAACATATGTGTGTACATGTGTATACACACATACGTCCAAACACCTGTATGTATATGTACTCACTTACTTCAATTTCCGCAGCCTTCGCTGCGGCATCCGTACTGCCCGTAGTTGACCCATTGGCATACTCCTGCAGCCATGCCCTGAAAAGATCACTGCCTGCTGGTGCCGCCATGATTTGTATGTCTTCGTCGTCAACAAAATTACATATATATACACATATATTATATATAAAACTGAAATATATATATATATAATATATATAATTAAGAATTAAGAATTAAAAAAAAAACCATTACATATATATTTCTTCCTCCTCCACCACCCCACACTTTTTTTTTTTTTTTTCTTTTTTGCAAAAAATATTCCTCTATATATATCCTTTCAATTCGACATACATACATACATATATATATATATATATATATATATATATATATATATATATATATATATATTTTCTTCTCTTCCTTTCTTCTTTTCTTTTCTTCTTTTGAAACTACTCCTTCAAACTACTACTCCTTTTGAAACTACTCCTTGGAAACTACTTCTTTCCAAACTACTTCTTTTGAAACTACTCCTTGAAAACTACTTCTTTTGAAACTACTCCTTGAAAACTACTTCTTTTGAAACTACTTCTTTTGGAACTACTCCTTCAAACTACGACTACTTCCTTCTTTTTTCTTTTTTCCTTTTTTCTTCTCAATTACAGGTTATAGGTTACCGGTTACCTCGTTACCGGTTACTTCCTGTTACCGGTTACTTCCTGTTACCGGTTACTTCCTGTTACCGGTTACTTCCTGTTATCGGTTACTTCCTGTTACCGGTTACTTCCTGTTACCGGTTACTTCCTGTTACCGGTTACCTTGTTACCCGTTTGCCTGTTACAGGTTACCTCGTTACCTCGTTACCGGTTACCCCGTTACCTTGTTACCGGTTTACCCGCTCGCCAAAACTCACTCTCAAAATGTTCTTTTTCCTTCCACGTTTAACCGTCCTTCTTTCTTCCTTGTTTTCTTCTGTTCTTTCTTCCTTGTTTTCTTCTTTCTTTTTTTCTTTTTCTTTTTTCTTTTCTTTTTCTTCTTTCTTTTTTTCTTTTTCTTTTCTTCTTTTCTTTTTCTTTTCTTTATTTCGTTCCTTTCTTTTCTTTTTCTTTTCTTTATTTCGTTCCTTTCTTTTCTTTTCTTTATTTCGTTCCTTTCTTTTCTTTTCTTTATTTCGTTCCTTTCTTTTCTTTTCTTTATTTCGTTCCTTTCTTTTCTTTTCTTTTCTTTTCTTTTCTTTTCTTTTCTTTTCTTTTCTTTTCTTTTCTTTTCTTTTCTTTTCTTTTCTTTTCTTTTCTTTTCTTTTCTTTTCTTTTCTTTTCTTTTCTTTTCTTTTCTTTTCTTTTCTTTTCTTTTCTTTTCTTTTCTTTTCTTTTCTTTTCTTTTCTTTTCTTTTCTTTTCTTTTCTTTTCTTTTCTTTTCTGTTTCCTTCCTTTTCTTTTTCTTTCCTCCTCTATTCCGTTCCTTTCTTCTTTTCTTTATTTCGTTCCTTCTTTTCTTTTCTATTTCGTTCCTTCCTTCCTCTTCTTTATTTCATTGCCATAAAAAAAAAAAAAAAAAAAAAAACACAATAATATAGGAAGGAAGGTTTCCTTAAAGGAAGGTAAAAGAAGGTTTCCTAAGGAAATGAAGCGAAGTTTTTCAAAGGGGGAAAGGGAAAAGAAGTTTCTTTCCTAGGTTATTAGAATAACAATATGGCCTGGTACTTAACTCTTCAATGGAGGGAAGGTGAGAGGTTCCTCTTTTTTTTTCTTTTTTTTTAATTTCTTTCATAGAGGAGAAGGTGAGGAAAAAAGAAGGTTTTTAAAGGGGAAGGAAAAGAATGAAAGAAGGTTCTAAAGGGAGAAGGAATGGAGGAAAGGGGAAAGGGGAAGAAGTAATGAGTGTTTAGGGGGAAGGAGAAGGAAGGTTTAGGGGGAATGAAAGAAGAAGGTTTAGGGGGAAGGAGAAGGAAGGTTTAGGGGGAAGGAAGGAAGGTTTAGGGGGAAGGAAAGAAGGTTTAGGGGGAACGAGAAGGAAGGTTTAGGGGGAAGGAAAAAGAAGGTTTCCTAAACGGGGAAGAAAAAGAAGGAATGTTCTTTCCTATATTATTGGAACAACAATATGACCTGTTATTTTAGCTTCCTTAGGGGGAGAGGGAAGGATGTTGAAAATTTTTGTTTCAGGGAGGGAAGGAAGTTGAAAATTTTTGTTTTAGGGAGAGAAGGATGTTGAAAATTTTTGTTTTAGGGAGGGGAGGAATGTTTCAGGAGGGAAAAGGAAAGGAAAAAGAGGGTTTCCTAAACGGGGAAGAAAAAGAAGGAATGCTCTTTTCCCTCGGTTATTACAACAACAATAAGATATGTCCTGGTATTTTTAACGTCCTTAAGTGAGGAGGCGGAAGGGAAGGAGAGAGGTTCCTCTTTTCTTTTTTTTTTTTTTTATTTCATAGAGGAGAAGGTGTGGAAAAAAGAAGGTTTTTAAAGGGAAGGAAAAGCATGAAAGAAGGTTTTAAGGGGAGAGAAGAAGAAGGAAGGTTTTCAAGAGGAAGAAGAAGAAGGTTTTTTAAGGGGAAGAAAAAGAAGGTTCATTAGAGGGAGGAAGAAGGAGGAAGGTTTTCAAAGGAGGGAAAAGTAAGAAGGTTTTTAAGGGGGAAAAGGAAAGAAATTTTAAAGGGGAAAAGAAAAAGAAGGTTTCTTATGGGAGAAAAAGAAGGCATGTTTTAGGAGGGGAAAGGAAGAAAAGGGTACTTTTTAGGAAGGAAAGAAAGAAGGTTTAAAGAGGGAAAGGGAGGAAAAGAAGAAAGAAGGTTCCTTAAAGGGGGAAAAGAAAGAAGATTTAGGGGATAAGTAATGAGTGTTTAAGGTGGGGGGAGAAGGAAAGAGTGTTTAAGGTGGGGGGAGAAGGAAAGAGTGTTTAAGGTGGGGGGAGAAGGAAAGAGTGCTTAGGGGAAAAGGAAGGATGTTTTAGGGGGGGGAACTGAAAGAGTGTTTATGGGGGGGGGAAGGAAAGGATTGTTTAATGAGGGGGGAAGAAGTTTTTAGGGGTGGAAGGAGATGGAAGGTTTAGGGGGAAGGAAAAAGAGTGTTTAGGGGAGGAAGGAAGGAAGGAGTGCTCAGGGGGGAGGAAGGAAGGTTTAGGAAGGGTGGACGCGTTTAGGGTTCAATGTTCAGAGTTCATGAATTGTGGTTCAGAGATCCGTTCTCATGATTTCCATGGTCCAGGGTTTAGTTTTTTTCTGTCCAGAAATGAAGAACTTTTTTGGGTGGGAAAGGGTCTAAGGGGGGTTGAATATTTGTTTGGGGGTCCAAAAATTACAGGAATTAGCACAACAACCAATTCTACCACAAGAACTATTTCTACCACGACATGAGGTGTTTAGGAGACCGTAACAATGTGCTTCCCCCCATCCCCTTCACCTTAAAAGTACATGAGGAAGAATGGGATGTGTATTCTTTTCACCATGAACAGGTGTACTCCCCGGTGCGCATGTCCTCGGCAGACCTACATGGTGCATTTAGAACACCTTAGTGATGAAAAAAATAAGTCGGCTTTGATTACCTAGCATATTTTCAAAAAAAAGAAAAAAACAACACAAAAAAAGAAAAAAAAAAAATCGAATTCATTTTATGTGTATAGGGGCAATACGCGTGCTTGCTGTTCGACTACACTGCTCTTGTAGTTCGTCCCAATTGGAAGAACACACTTGGAGAGTAGGGTATAAGTTTCTACCATTTTTCGCATTCCGGCAAAGGAGGATAACTGGCTACCTCGATCAAAGTTGCCTAATTTTGATGCGACCGCCCGTTGCCTAGGTCCTCTTTCTCAAGTAGTGGCTCCCGCCCATCAACAAGTCCGACACGTCCGACTCGTAGTTCTCATTTGCAATTTCATAGTTCAGAAGGGTCTCTAGAGAAATGTCCCCGCCGGTTTCCTTTTCCAGTTCCTTCATGATGCTGTACGTATTGTCCAACGAATTTATTATCTCCGAAATATCCGTCGTTTCATCTACAATTTCGTTTTGCCCTCTGTGGCTACCTTGACTAATGCGAAGGTGTGTGTGCATCTCTGTGTGCGTCTTCACATACATGTCGTAGTAGTCGTAATACTTTGCATTCAAGTAATCATGAAGGAATTTTTCCGCAAAATAAATATCATGGTACTTGAACAATTTGGCATAATTTTCAAAATGGAAATTTTGCACTTTATTGCTAATACCACAATTTAATTGAAAATTATTTTTTATAAAATTTTTTATCAATTTTTTACATTTCTTTTTTTTTTTCTCCTTCTTCTTATCACATGGATCATATACATAAATTATCTGCGAAACGTCATTGGTCTTGTACAGGTTATTTCGATCCAATGTTTTGTGCACCTCTATGTGGGTTGATAGTTCCAGAAGAATTCCCCAGAATTTTCTATTTATGTTCCTAAAATGAATAATGAATAGTCTTGAGTTTAACAAATTCGTTGGTTCGATTTCTAGCATAAGTGTTTTTTTTAAAAGATATATTTTTATTTCTTGGGATACCTTAGGAGGGAATCGGATGATGCATACTTTCCCCACATGGTTATTCAACACAAATAAATTTCTTCCACCGGGTTTGTTGTCTTCACCATTTCCCTTTGAGAGGTCCCTTTCGTTTCTGTACATGGGGCTATGCAGATCCGTTCCAAAGTTGTGATTCTCTCCTTCGGTGAATTCTTTCAAACGCAGGCCATTTCCATCGTCCTGGGGGCCTCTCCTGCCCCTACACATTGCATCTTCCATGTAGGAGCCGTGCCCCACGCCATGGCCCTCCGTCCCGTTCTTTCCTTCCTCCTTGTTCTTCGTGTCATTAATCATTTTTTCCAAATCCATGTCGTTCATGAAGTAAATTTCTTGGAGGTCTTTGTAGTTGAACGTGCCACTTCGGATGTCCTCGATGAGGCCTCTTCAAAGGGGAGGCAATGGCAAAATGTGCAGAAGAAAAAGAGAAAAAGAAAAAGGCGAAAATGTGAAAATGTAAGGATGGAAAGAACAGGAAAAGGAATAGAAAGGGGTTAAGGAAGGAAAAGGAAGAAAAGGAAAGAAAATAATGGAAGAAAAGAGAAGAAAAGGAAAAGAAAGAAAAAATAAAGGAAGGAATAAAAGAAAAGAAAGGACACAAGGAGAGAAGATCACATGAGCAGGTCCACACGATACACTGCAACGTACGGGTTGTTATTTCCCCTCCCCCGCATAGGGTGTCCTTACAATGCCTGGGAAACTTCCTTCGACTTGGCTTTCTTCAAGGAACTTTCATCCCCTCCATTGTTGCACTCGCCTACACTTCTATCATCCTCCCTGTTCGAGCTTAGGTTGAGTGAGATTCTGATGGAGCTTCTTTCCCCCTTAGGTTCCATTTTTTTTTAAGAGCATTACCGTAAATTTCTACATTCAAATGGAAAAAAAAAAAAAAAAAGTGGAGGGAGGGGGAAGGGAATAATTTCCCTTGTACGAAGAAGTCATAGTATGTATGCCCTTATGTTTGACTTCCTTCTCCCCCCCTCCCCTTGACCAACCTCCAGGGTGGAATTTCATCACAGCAGTTGTTCCCTTGCCTCCCTTCAATTATAATATGTTGCCTCTGCCAGTGTGCCACCTTTCCCACATGGTCCAGTTCGCCCCTTTTCAAAAGGTGAGAGAGTGTTCGCCCCCCGGGGGGGGGGCTCCCACAAAGTTCAGTTAGTAAAAACTGTGCTGACCAAAATGGTCCTGATAAATAAGCGGATTACAAAACTGTCTCGATAAAAACGCCTTATAGCGTATTGCAACTCTGCAATCATCGCACGGAACTCCGCGACAGAAAAAAATCAAAAATTTTAAAAAAAAAAGGAACGTTGAGTGTCCCCGGAAGGAGATATACAAACTCTCATGCATGTAACGCTTTAAAATTAAAAAAAAAAAAAAAAAAAAAAAAAAATGATACTAGAGAAAAATCATATGATTCATAAAATGGGTAAAAAATTTCGGTATGACAGATAAGGCCAAAAATAGGGACCCTGGAAAAAAAGCTTGGAAATAACTCCCCCTCCCCCCCAAAAAAAACCTGTAACACCATTCCCTGCGGTGCTTCCTAGGGGAAGTGTACCACATTGATTAAACCGAGATGTAATCACATCATGCTTGTGAAAATGTGCTCATTCAAGCCATGTAACACCACTCTCCTTCGTGCATTCCTCTGGGGGTAATTTTACATTCCTGTCTCCGCCAATTGGTGAAACTGACCTGTACAAGGGAGCCTCATCTGAATGGAGCCAACGTGCTGCCATATCACACTACCACACCGGTTAGGCCCCCCCTAACTGCGGGTAAGAGCCCAGTAAATACTTCCTCAGCTCCCCATACGTGCGCGCCAAATCATCATTAACGATGATATAGTTAAAGCCCACCTTGTCGGCTTCGTCCATCTCGCGTGTCAACTCCTGCATGCGCTTTTTAATTTCTTCAGGATTCTCCGTATTCCTATTCTTCAGTCTCTTCAAAAGAATTTCAATACTTGGTGGTTTTACAAAAATATAAATGCCATCCTCTATGTGTTTGGATTCTTTTAATTGCTTAACCCCGTTGATGTTCATTTCGAGAAGGCAGATTTTGTTTTCCCCAGCGGCAATATCGTACTCGCTTTTTAGGGTACCATAAAAGTTATTCGCGTAGTTATCATATTCAAGGAACTGTTCTTCCTTTATCTTCTGCTCGAAATCTTCCTTATCTACAAAGTAGTAGTCCACCCCGTCCATTTCCTTTTCCCTTTTCTTCCTAGTAGTGCAGCTAATGGAGAAACGGAAGAGACTAGGAAATTCGCCCAACAGCCTCTTTATCAGTGTCCCCTTCCCCACGCCAGAGGGCCCGCATACTACCAACGGTGGTATTCGCATCATGGTGAGCTTAGTAGGTGGTAGAGACCCTTGCTCTTAATTGATACTGGGACTGATATAGAGGGGGAAGGTTTTACACGTTCAACCTCCTTCCGCCGCGCTAGAGACCTATATGCAACTTCTCACCGGAGAGACGAGTTAATCGTTATCACCAAAGGGCTCATGCCACCTCTTTACATCGTGCGCAGGGGTACTGCGCACGGGAACTCCGCAAGGATATAAGTTGCACTGCTCCTGCGAAAGTCAGCCATACAGCGAGTGCCCACTTATATGCTTGCTTAGCGCATCTTCCTACTTGCTAGCACAATAGCACCTTCACCAAACGAATTTGTAAATAAGGGAAACGGATCAGTGAAAGAAGTTAAAGAAAAGGAAAAAAAAAAAAAAATCCACCACTTTTACTACCTTTATTCATATGAATAGGAAAGAAAATGCCATAAGGGAGAGTCTCCGCAGTTTTTTTTTTTTTTTTTCCTCTTTATGCGTATGTCGTATGGGGAGAGAGTCATCATGAGGCTTATGATCCTTCCGTCCAAGCGTTAATAAAGCGCTTAGATACATTCCTCGCAATTGTCGTTTTTTTTTTTTTTTTTTTTTTTTTTTTTTTTTTTTTTTCTTTTTTTTCCACGCGAAGTGCATATATAGCCTGTTCATCATCAGGTCGTGCACTTCGCGTGAAAAAAAAAAAAAAAAAAAAAAAATCGTAATGAACGATTTTCCGTAAATCGGCGTCACTTTGAAGGATTTACAGGGCTACGGAAAATATCCCCCATGGAGTATTCCCCCCTCCCTTCGCGTACAATACGGTTCTGAAGTGTTACACCTCACATATTGCCGCTTCACTCCTTCGTACCTCCACTCCTTATAGACGCTTCACCCAGTCATCTCTTCATGGCCGCACCGCCTGGCAGCTTCACCGAAGAGGACGAAGGAGTGCAGAAACAACTCAGGTAAGGTTGCCCTGCGAGCGAAGTCCACCTGTAGCATGCGCGCAAGCAGGTCCTTCAGCGAACTCGACATGAAGGGATACCTCCGGAATCGCCTGCAAATATCAAATCCTCTCCCCTGCAACATATACCATATATGCATGTCGTTGTTAATTCGACTGAAGGGGTGTGCGCCTGTGGACAAAATGAAAAGAGTAATTCCCAAAGTCCATACAATCTTTGGAGAAGCATTAATTCTTCCGATTTTAAAATCCTCTAAAGGTTTGAATAAAGAGGTTGTTCCACCTACATTGACTTTCCCTTGGTATGTTTTCTGTGCATGCTCAAAGTCAATAAGTTTGATTATCATTTTTTTCTTTAAAATTGTGCCCCTTCTTTGCAAATACCATTTTTTATCCCTTGTGCAGAAATATATTTTGTTCATATTTTTTTTTCTCACATTCTTTACAAGAATATTTGATGGTTTGATGTCACCGTGGAAAACTTCCTGCTCGTCCAGGTACTGGCACACCGTGAGCAGTTGCCGCATAATTTCTGCGAGGAGGTACTCTGGGTAGACGTATGTGTGCTTTGTTTTTTTTCTTTCCCCTTTGGCCATCCTGTGTACTGCGTCATGGGGTTCCTTGTTCCGCGTAGTGTCCAGGGTCATTCCGCCCGCTGATCGGTCGGAGGATCGACCACCACAATTCCTTGGCCCTCCATCCATGCCCTGAAGCTGAAAGAGCTTCTCACGCTTATTCCACCTCATCAAGGATAACCCCCCGAAGGGATACACACTAACTATTTCATCATTAACGCAAAAGAAACTCTCCATCACTACAATGTTCCTGTGAGTCAAGTAACGAGTGAGATGCCTCTCCAACTTCACCACATCCTCATAGCGAAGGTATTTATCCATAAGTGGACTGAAGGTGCTTTCCTTTGGGGACAAGTATATTTTTTTCACCTTCCTCGCCCAAACTGTTTTCCCATTTTTCCTGTTGTGCCTTTCCACGAAGGCGATGTTTATTTTCCTGTGCTTCTTCCAGCACATGGTAACCTCCCACTTTGTTACATTTTCGAAGGGGTTTTCCGTTGGCGTCTTTTCCCCTTCGATTTGTCCCAACAGCAGGGACTGTTCCCACTCCCGGGGGCATCTCCTTGGGAGTGTGTGCTCCGGGCTGACATGGGAAGATGCATTTACTGACTGGGAGATGACATCCCCCCGGCGCGCCTTCCGAATCACCTTCACAAAATCATAACTAGCGATGGTAAATATTTTCCCCTCCAGACATGCATCTGCGGAGGCCGCCTTCTTTTCCCCCTTCTCCCTAAATTTTGTTCTTCCCTTTTTCGAGATCCCCCTTTCAGGAGCATATCCTTGTCTTCTGATTTGGTCCTTTCCCTTTTGAATAACATGGTCATTTGCTCTTTTTTTAAAAAAGAGGAGAGTGTTTTTTTTTCCCTTTACAGTAGTGGGTCTTGCCCCTTCCTCGTGCGTATCACTGAGGGAAGCATTTTTCCCTTCTTGGCTATTCTTATTTTCCCTTTTGAAGAAATCTAAGGGAACATCTGAAAGGTGTGGACGGGAAGTACCTCTCTTCAAGTAGATACTCATCTGCGTTGGTGTTGATGGACATGCGCAGGGGGAGGAATTCTGGTCAGGTTGAATGGCTATTGTGTGGCGAGGCGGCCTCTCTGGATTGCTTCCAACATAGCCTGCTTTATAATCCACACCGGTGTAATGGTTATTCTCGCAAAAAGTAGTCCCTACAAAAGGGGGATGAAGAAAGAGCCCCTAAAAGGAGAATGAACAAAAAGGCCCACAAATATTCACACGCTCTTTGCTTCATCTCACTTTTTTTTTTTTTTTTTTTTTTTTTTTTTTTCCTTATCACATAAAGGAAATTAGGATGTATGTAGACTATCTACTGGATTACCCTTTCACATGAGGGGGCAATTTATAGGGGGTAAGGAAATGTGGGAATTTTAAGCACATATATGGATGGGTAAATTATGCGCGTGAGTAGATGACAACGTAGAAAGGGGGGATATGGCTACCCACCTGTTTTGATCATCTGCATCTGGGCCACGGGCCTTAGTGCACGTACAGGGGGGAGTACGATGTGAGAAGCCCAAGGGGGGGGGGGGGAATTGAAATGAGTAGCCGAAGTGGGTGGTCAAAATAGGGTGATTTGAAGGAAGAAAAAAGGGAGAAAAAGAGAAAAAAAAAGAAATGCATGCATATATATAGATACGTACATACATGCATACACGTGTATCTATTCATTTTTACGCATGAGGAGCACATCACTGAGCAGTTACTCGCCACCTTACCGGTCGTACGTAGAAGGCTTCATATCATGTTAGCGTGACGGGAGTACACAAAATTGTGCGCAGATGAGTGCCCAAAACGTGGTGAGTCGACTGCATATAGTTCAAGGCAATGCGGGAGGGGAGTAGCAGAGTTGGAGCGTTGGTGCGAGGGCCCTCTCTACAGAGGCACCACCTGCACAGCCTCCACCTTCACAGTCTCCACCTTCACAGCCCCGCCGAGGCTCAGGAGCGAGCTAGAATCCACGGTGGATGTGACGGTGCATGCGACAGGCGTGACACCCGAGGAGTTAGCTATGAAGAGGGCAGTGCATGACAGGCGCAGCACGGAAAATTAGGTCCCTTCGCATGAATGCACTTGCATGTGTACGTATTCCTGTGATCTAAATTTTTTTCCCATGGTGATCAAGCCATGCCCCGACATTAGCACCACCGTCATCATCAAAAGGAGCACTACTCTGGGCCCTCTGTTTCTTCTGTCTCTCCTTCTCCCCAGGATCATTTCTATGTCACCGCGGGAGAGCATACATGCACACATGTATAAATGCATACATGTATAAATGCATAGGTGCATACATGCAAACATGCATTGTGAGGATCGGAAAAAAAAGACACCAGCTATACATTACCTATCAGCGAGCGCCCCCTGAAAAAGGAAAAAAAAAACGTACAGGACACCCATTTTTGTACTAACCACGAGAAGGGGCCATTTTCAACCTGCACTCCGTGGGTGGCAGATCATAAAAAAGTACGTACACACTAGGGAGAAAAACGAATCTCCTTAAATGGAAATTAATTTTAAATTAATTTAAAGTTAAATTAATTTATTTTAAAAAAAAAAAAAAAATGTTACTCCAAACATGTAAAACCTGTAGAGGGCTACGTTATGGTTCTTTTCTAACACTAAAAAGTAACAAACACATGAGTGAAAGATGTTTACGATTTTTTTCAAAAGGAATTGAGGAAATAAGTAAAAAGGATTCAAACGATTTACAAGCAAAATTGCTAAGTGAAGAAATCCAACTTTTAAAAAGAAGGGAAAAGCACACTTTTGACGTTGACGTCAAGGAGCTCAACCGCCTCATTAGGAGGGAGAAATTTAACAAACTTAAGAAAATAACACCAAAGGGAGACCACCCGCACGTAACAAACGCAAAAAGCGTCGAGGAAGGTGAACCAGTTGAACCGGTTCAACGAAGCAAAATCGACCGTAGCAGTGAAACTAAAAGAACCTGTAGTATGGGAAACATGGAGAATGCTGGAAATAGAGGAAAAGGGGAATACACCTGCATCGTAGATTGCCCCCCGGAGAAGGAACACCCCCACCAGGAAGAAACAAGGAAGGCAACACTTCCGGAATCAGGAGCAGGAAACGACGGGGCTGTAGGCATAAGCGTTTTCGAGCACCATATAGACAACACCCATGCAGAAGTTCGCAATGTCAACCTAAATGTAGAGGAAATGCGGAACCTAGATGAGTACGTAGAAAACTTAAATCTCTGGAAAGAGAATAAAGCGGAACGACATGAACGGGAAAGTCTGATAGAAAATGAAAAGGATCGTCTTGAAGAAGACACTACAAGTGGAAGCAAGGTAAATGACCGTAGCTCTGTTGAAACGAATGCTTGTGATGATGCTCATGCGGAAAATACTTCCGTTGAAAATTTCTCCGATGGGAGCATCTCAAATGAAAACACTCCCGTTGGGCGCACCCCAGATGGTAATACCCCCGATGAAAACACCCCAGGTGGTAACCCCCCCGATGAATACACCCCCGGTAGAGAGGTCTCGGTGGATACGAAAGACCTGTCTTACTACCTAATCGCGGGAAACGACTCTAGTGTCCTCATGGATCAATCTCATCGTGAATTCAGTACACACGAAGATGTAGAGAAAGATGAAGAGGAAGATGTGACAAAAGAAGTGGTAGAGGAGGGAAGTGTCCACAAGGTGTTAAGCAGTGGAATGGTCCTCAGAACCCGCAAGGACCGCTATATCATGGGAAGATGGAGGAATCTCCTGGACGGGGAGAGCAGCGATAACAACCAGAACAACCCCATCCTCAGAGCATGCATAACAAAGCCCAAGGGGAGGAGAAGGAAGACAAACAACGTGGAGATCAACAGGAAGTACATCAAGCAGTACGTCAAGAAGTACATCAAAAGGACCAGCCGGAAATACAGCAAGAAGAAGAGCAAGGAGTTCACCAAGGAGGAGAGTAGTGAAGAGAAATATAAGGAGGAGAAGAACCAAAAACCCATCGTTACCTCAAAAAGAGTGCGAAAGCCGAAGGGCAGAACATCCGAGTATGTCCAGAAAAACAACCCTAGAGGTGTCTACCCCGAAGGTATTGGTCCGGCGGTTATTTATCGCTCAGAAACTTTGCTTGCTATGCAGAAACATTGGGATGATGTAATCTACAATAATATGTACAAGGCGTTAGGTGCTACGGAAAAGGAAATGCTCGACGGGGGCAATTTATGTGGACACCGTGGTTATGCACAGTACTGTGTGCTGCGGGATGAAAAGTGTAGTGACAATGAATCCCCGAGACTGCAGAAGAAGGGAGATACGTTCGACGAGGTTTCCGTTCTCAACATGATGCTCCTTCTGCAGGAACGCTCTCGGGGGGGTGACTTCGCTGAAATGGAAGAGACGCACTTAAAGGAGGAAGTAAAGGAAAAAGTAAAGGAAAAAGTAAATGAGAAGGTGAATGTAGTGACTGAGGAGGTAAATGTAGTGACGGAAGAAGTGACGGAAGAAGTGAAAGAAGAAGTAAAAGAAGAAGTGAAAGAGGAAGTGAAAGAAGAAGAAAAAGAAGTAAATGAGGAAGTAAAAGAAGAAGTAAAAGAAAAAGTGAATGAAGAAGTGGATGAGAAAGTCGATGTAGTGGATGAGAAAGTCGATGTAGTGGATGAGAAAGTCGATGTAGTGGCTGAGGATGTGACAGAAGAGGTGGTTGAGGTGAAAGAGGAAGTAAAGGAGGAAGTAACAGATGATGTAATGGATGATGTTAAGGAGGCTGTAGAAGAGGAAGTGGAGGAAGGAGAAGATGAAAAAGTGGCTGGGGAGGTGAATGAAGAGGTGGTTAAAGAGGTTAATGAAGAAGTGGTTGAAGAGGTTAATGAAGTAGTTGAAGTGCTCGAAGAAGGAGCGATTGGTGAAGACGTGGTCGAAGAAGAAAGGCACAAGACAGAGATACCGAAGGAACGAATAAGCGTAGACAATCCCGTTGACATTGAAAACATAATGAAAATGAATATTTCGCAGTGTAGTGTATCTGAAGGGGTTTTTATCTTAACCTTCTTCTTGGCAATGAATTCTCTGTCTGTGAGAATGCTAAGCAAGTTCGCCCCCCTGTTTATGAACAACTTAAGTAGTCTGAATGAGAAGCAGATTCTGTTGCTTCTGTATCTCTATGGAGGGGAAAAGAATATTTTCGATAATTTTGTTAACATGCTAAAGATCTTCTATTTGAATAGGAGAGTATTTGTAAAAAGTGAATTGAATTCGCTTCGCAAGATAAACGTTTCATGGATGAAGAGTGATGTTTCATGGATGAAACTGAGCAAGAAGGAAATGCTTGAAATATGCCGCTGTAAATATTACAAAATGTTGAAAAGGGATCGTTTAGATCTTCTTTTCCTGAAGGTGTGTCTCAAACATGGTATTAAACTGGATGAGGAGTTAAAAGTATTTTATCATGAAGGTGATGATATGGCTCATCGAGGTACTTACTACTTGAAGTTATTCGAATGCTTTTGCAAACTCACTAGTAGAAATGATGAAAATTTGCTTATCATGGCTTTGAGGAAACCACCTTTTTCAGTTAAAAAAATTCTGATATACAAGAATGAGGCTCAATTTAGAAGGGCATTAAACATTAGATACAAACCGAATTGTGTAAGTAGTTTTTCTGAATTGAAAACTGTGTTGAAATACCTTAATCAGATAGACAGTGTATTTTTTTTTAATTGTGTGAGAAAGTGTATGGAAAATGACTGTACTGCTAATAAAATAACGGATAAAGAAATGAGAGAACATGTAGGAATCAATCCATTTTTTCTTTTTTGCGAATCCAACCGATTTGTAGAATCGAAGGAGCGTCTGCACAAACGTACAGCAAACTTTGAGGAGCAGAGGAAAAAGAAACGCTTCAAAAAATTAGGACATACAACACTTGTGGAAGACTCGGCAGATGCATCTCCTTTGGAAGAATCACTTCCTTATAGAATTGTAGATATTTACCCCATCATAACATTCTATGTTTTATTAAATCACATGATGAGGTTTTTTCTTCTTCACATATTTCGCTCATCGGATTTGTTCGCACCGTTAAAGGATGCGGTGATCCATAAGGAAAGGCTCCTCTTCCGCGAGGACGACGTGTTCATGGATTCCGCGGTTATTATGTACGAATGTTGTCATCAAGGGGAGAAAGAAACTACATGCGAATCAGGAAGCTCGTCAACATGCGACTCGGTAGAAGATTACCCATACGAGCAGGAAGAAGCGAAACTGGATACTAAAATGTTCAGCACGAACAAGCTTATAAGGAAAAAGCAACGTACAGTATTGTTTATGGCAGACAAGAAAAATGCAGATAAATTTTGGCCGTCTGATAAAAGAATAACAGTACAGAAAATCCCTGCGAGCCTTATTTATCATGCCATTTTTTTCATTAACAACTACGTGAAGGATCTAGTTATTTACCTTGGCGAATACCATCTAATGCACGAAGATATCCTGTACACCCTGGAATTTTTTTACTTGAAATACCTTGTTCTGTTGAATTCGATGCATAAAGAGTGGAATGACTCTACTGATGGGGCAGATGGAGATAAATACATGCGCATCAGACAACAATTGTTCAGTCAGGTGGAGGAAATCATCCCCCCTTGTTTCAAGAACTTAGGAGAAGTGAACGAGGATGAAAGCAAACCTTACTACCATTGGCAAAAGCCAACATGCAACATGGATGAAGATGTACCGGAGTTTTGCAAGAACCTGGATTTTCGGAAAAGAGCCTATCGGACGGGCAGGGCGCACAAAACGGGACAACTGGACAGAACGGGACAACTGGACAAAGCGGGACAACTGGACAAAACGAACAAAATGGACAAAGCGGAAGAAATGGACGGTGAAAACCTACACACCTTGTACAAATCCAAGTGCTACCGCATCACCTGCAAAAATATCACTTCCTCCATTTTCAACACCATATTTTCTATTATGGTTAAATATATAAAATACGATTCGAGTATAGTGATCAAGAATAAAGAGGACTCGTGGTGTTTTTCAAAAACAAACTTCCTAAAGGTTATGATTTATACCCTCTCGTGTTACGTAAATAGCCTATGCTTAAAAAATTTTAATTATTTTAACTTCATCTCGCAAAATTACCTCCCTCATCTTCACATTTTTCCCGAGTGGAAAAATATTAACTTTGGCGTCCAAGAGCGAAACTTGGAATCGTGCCTTACGTGCATGTCACAAATTGTAGAGCATTTATACAATTATATATTTTATTGCCTACCACTGATGCGTGTGTTAAAGATCAATGAAGATGAGTTAACAAGCCTGACGAGATTCCTCTCCATGTTTTTAATTCCATTACATTATCACGTTTACTTTTGTCAGAATTTTAATTTTTATGCAAATACATGGCAGTGTGAGAGGGAATCATCCTCGGTGGACATGGATAGCGAGACGGTGGAAAAGAACCACAATTCCTGGAAGAACAACAACCATGAGGACACTCTCCAAAAAGAGGATCCGAAAAGGATGAACAAGCTAATTTTGTACTATGAAATAATTTTCAAGTACTACCTTAAAGGAACGCTTATCATAGATCCAAAGACATTGTCCATTGAAATGTTAGTCATTAGACTTGATACCATGGCTCGTGTATTAATTGTTTTTGCCCTGCATAAACTTCCTTGCGCCAAGATCATTACTGACTTGAATAAAGTATTGGATCGCCTCATCTCTGAGTTCGACCAAATCAGTCCCAAGCACCACCATATGATCCTGAGCTGTTGTCAAAACTTGATTGATCACAAGAAACTCTTGCAGAAATTCAAGATGAACAACATTCGGAAGTGCTCCGTGCTAAAGAACTACATTGTGTGCCATCGTTAGGTGCGTAGCCAAATTGAGGTGGAAAATTCATCAGCGAACTGGAAAGAAAATATATACTTTTCTCCATTCCGCTTTAAGTGTTTTTTTTTTTTTTTTTTTTTTTTTTTTCACACCAGGGTGACACTCCTACATATCAGTCGACTCACCCTCCTCTTCACGCCGTGCCCCTCTTCTCTTCGATGTTGAAAAGCCAAGCGGGGCGGTGTGTGGAAAGTTCCCAAAACTGACAACAAAAAACTTACAGAACTTTTAAACGAATTTATACGGAACCAACTCGTCTTACCGGGCGCTGGCGTCACTTCAAAAAAATCAAAAGAGAAGAAAAAAAAAAAAAAAAACGCCCCCCCTTTTTTTTTGTAAACCACTCCGCAATGGAAACGATTTGCATGTTTGACGTTGCGTCAATTAATGCACTAAGCGGCATTTTATGCGCATTATTTGGTATTAATTTTACTTCATACTCCAGAAAAACGACCTTAAATTTAGTAATCCAGAATGTGAGGAAAAAACCATACGACAACAACGTGGGCGAAATGGCGAATAATACATTTTCCTAATCTGGTTTTTCATCCCTCTGGGACTGATATATTATGTTCACTTTTGCAAAAAAGTGGAGAAAGTGTTAAAGCGAATTTTTTTTTTTTTTTTCTTTTTTTCAAAATTAATCATTTGTTCCATTTTTGCCTGAACAGTTCATATTTTTTTTTTTTTTTTTTTTTTTCCAATAACAATTAAAAAGCTAGCCAATGCATGTTTACTCCGTTGAGACGGTTGAACAATTGTGGCAGTAATCTGTACGCCCCTGTACGACAGCTAATTGATGTTACTTCGAAAGAGGTTTTAATATTAGCGTGGCACCCTACTCGCCCCTAATCAGCGACATGAAGGGTAAAAAGTCCAAAGGGGACAATAATACTTTGTCTTCGAAAAAGGGTCCAAAGGGTATCCCGGCAGGACATATAGCGCAGGTTGGTTGATCATTAAATGGGGGTAAAAGTGTGTCCTATGTGGTGGGGACAACCCTCACTTCAATAGCGAAGACAACATGTTTGAAAACTCATCAGCAAAAAATAAACTGCTTACCCTGAGCGGTAAATTGCGCTTTGTCAATACACCGTTTCATCTTCTACATCGCTTATTTATTCACTTTTTTTTTTTTTTTTTTTCGACCCCATCGCACTTGAAGGATGCTCAAAGCGAGAGCGCAGACGATTTGATCATCGGGAATATGGCCGACTTAAATGAGAAGGACGGCTCGAAGAAGACCCTCCGAAAGGTCATTCAGATGAAGAGAGATATCAGGTGAGTCTCACTCTCTACCCTGGCGTCGTTTGGCAATGATGACGCTATTAACGGCAGGTGTGGCTTCACTCATCGTGTCGTGCATTGATGCACACACCGCTTCGCATGTCGCATCTCACCCCGCAGAAAGATAAAGAAGGAGAAGGCTATCATCAGCAAATTGGATGCTGAAGACAAGGAAAAGGCGGAACATATGCTGCAAGTACAGAAGGCCCTGCGGAAGTCCAAGGGGGAAAGAATTTACGTAAGGATGGAAAAGCGGTGAACAGGATACCCACAAAAGTGCTTGACGCTTTCATACGAGTTGCATTCCTTGTCCGCTTATACGCGATTTTCACTGTTAGTGCTATTTTGTTTTTTTTACTTTGGTTTATGTCCCTCCCCGGTGTGTGCTTTGCTGAGTATGATTAATCCACCCACTTTGCAACATGAACTCTCCCCCCCCTTTTCCGTAGGATGAAAATAGCCTCAAGAAACGAAACCAAAGAATTTTGAGGAAAAAAAATAAGTCCCGTAAAAGGTGGGCGGAAAAGCTAGCCAAGGGATGAAGAGAATGATGTCCCCTCTCTCCTGCCACAACGTCAGCGTCCACCTTACCCTCGGAAACTACAAAAAAAATTTTATAAACCAAAAGAGTGCAACATATTATTGACATGCATAATATATCCAACGTCGTTTGTTATGGGTTTGTACAAATGAGGAGGTAAAAATATCTTCCTCCTGGAGACAATTCCCAAAATTACGATAGTCCACCAGAAAATATGAACAAGGAAGAGAACAAATCTCACAACAAAAGAATTACACTCTGGCAAAATCATAACATCGATGGTCATTACGTACAGTTGAAACAAATTAAAAATGTGGATTACTCGGACAATGGTGGGGACGGTTTTACACAGAATCCCCAGTAGATTTAAAAAAAGAGGGGAGTTTTTTGCCGCCTGTATTTGATTACCTTCTCCGCCCAAGGCCATGGCGTAACATATACAGGTTACCACAGAAATTAGCCCAATAAGTAACCATAAGGTTGAAAAGACATACACATTGGACGAAGCTGCGCACACTATCTGATCATGTATCCTCAAAGACGAAGCTGTGTAGCCACATATAAATGTTATAGATCCAGCTATGTAGCAGAAGGATGTCCAAAAGTAATATGAAATGACACTCAGCTTGAGTACTTCGCTTGAGAAATTGTAGCAACATTCTGCGGAGTTTGTGTTATACTTTGCTTTCTCTTCACGGGGGTCTTCTTCACTGCTCGTGCTATCATCCAGGGAGTCTTCATTTTCCATTTAGACCAACGGTAGAGGTAAAATCGTATGTTTGGTTTTCTTTTCCTTTTTATATTTTGGGGATGTCAAAAAAAAGGCAGACTGATTAAATACCCCTTGGGGGGATACATAAATTCCAGCTGTACGTATGTGTGGGGGGTAAACTGGAAGAGCGCAAATTTCGCCAAGCCTAGAATTACTATATTC
This sequence comes from Plasmodium knowlesi strain H, assembly GCF_000006355.2. NCBI lineage: Eukaryota > Apicomplexa > Aconoidasida > Haemosporida > Plasmodiidae > Plasmodium > Plasmodium knowlesi. The sequence continues at coordinate 1,184,373 of NC_011908.2, read as the reverse complement.
GTGGAGGATGATACGATAATAACGAAAAATTTGCCAAAAAAAATTGTCAAAAAAAATTATCAAAAAAAAATTATCAAAAAAAAATTATCAAAAAAATTGGCGAAAAAAGGTGACGATAAATGTAGCAAAAGAATTGTGCTCATTTTGGCGAAGCGTTGCATCCCCTTTGGGTACGCGGGCCCCGTCAACCGTTTAATTTTCCTCCTGTTCCCCCTCGCTTACACACAAATCCACCCCCCTTTTTAATTAACGAAGGCGCTGATCGAGGAGTCCTAATAAGAAGCTATAGTGGAACGTTCGCCAAAACGGAAATGACACATTTCTATTTACCGCCACTGTGGGAGCACAGCAAAGCGCATTATTACAAAAATGAAAAAAATAAAAATAAAAATAAATAAATAAATAAATAAGAACAACAAATAAAGGTGAACAGAACAAGAGGCCTTGCAAAGGAATATCATAACATAGTAACCGTGCTGTAATTGCGCTATATCATTTCACGGGCCACATTAATCCAACAATGATCATCGCGGTAGGTATGGCAATTGGACTTTTCTCTCCAATCATTGCGTCCTATCGAGGCGATCGCCAATTTTTTTTTTTTTTTTTTTTGTTTGTTTGTTTTTTTTGTTTTACCCAGTCGTCTCCATTCCTTCCTGTGAAATGGCCTAGACCTTATATATTACTTTTTCGAATCGACTTCCGTAAGGCCTTTCTCTCCTTGCGCGACAAATGTTTCGCATAGGGCTTTGCCTTTACCTCTTCGACTTTAAACTTCGTGTTTATGTAATCTATCAGGTGTGTGTATGCGTGTGTGTATGTATGTATGTATGTGTGTGTGTGGGGGGGAATTGGCAAATGAGGTGGGCCACACCACAATTACGGAGGGTCTACACACGCAGAGCAACTTTATGTAGGTGCCACACTTTCGCGCTGCCCTTGTTTTATTCTGCTTTCTTATTACTTGGGTGGCCAAACAAGTAGGGGAGGGTTACGTCCAAGTGGTAGGTGTGCACTACCGACACTAGGTTCTGCACTTTCTCGGAAAGTCCCGGAAGTGACTGATCTTCCGTCTGCAGCGGTAGAATTCCGATGAGACCCGTTTTCGGTAATTTGATAAAATCCGGTGTGTTCACATACCTTCGTTGGGGGGGGGGGGGAGGTTGAGCAAAGGGAGTGTGAAGAAGGGGATGATCGGAATGGTAATGACTTTCCCATAGGCTCGTACACAGGGAGCTGTGTATCCATGCCATCCATACTTTTCCGCGTAGAGGAGTTGGTTCGTTTTCTCCACTTACCGATGTTCTATCAAAACGAAATCAATTTTGTGCAAAGTGGCTATGAGGGGAATATGCTTATAAAATTGTTCATATCTTCCGAGGAGAAAAAAAAAAAAAAAAAAAAAAAAAAAGTAAAAAAATATGATAAAAACGAAGTAGTGTGTTTCACCCTGCTCCATCGTTACATACTGGTGAAGTTTCACATGTCCAGTTACAGTTACACCCATGGGAAGATTTTCCCATTTCGCCAAATAGCTAATGTTTGCAAAAGAGGAATAAGTGTTTGACATTACTGCGTAGTCCGGATAACTATTACAGCCTGTAGTGCGTCACATTCCAGACAGTCTACAATTTTGTCGTGGTTGAATGTAAATGACTTGAGCGATTCGTCTGTGTTAATAACCCTGAGGGGAGAAGTTGTAGCGAAGAGAACAGGGAGAAAAAAAAAAAAAAAAAACATAACTTGGGGTATCCGATGTGAGACCCATCTTTCATATGCGCCAGTAGGCGGAATGCACATTTGCGAGGCATGGATGCTTGTCTAGATTTTTCCCTTGCCTCATGTCACTACCACAAGCATGTGTGAATGTGCAAGGAGTGGCCCACGTTGGAGGAGTTAATTCCTGCGCATTGTGCATTCTCACTGCCTTTCTGCAGTGCCACTTTTTTTTTTTTTTTTTACCCCAACAAGGATTTCAACACCGAGGTACTCTTCTCTTCGTCCAGAGATTCCCTAACATGGAGAAAAAAAAAAAAAAAAAAAAAAAAAAAAAAAAACTAGATGGAATGTCTTCGTTCATTTGTTCTACATTATATACAGATGTCAAAAATAAACAAAAAAAAAATACAACTCCGCAAAGCATGCACCCAACAGAAGGCATATATATAGACATTATGCATTACAAAATTTTTTTCACTTAGCTACAAAGGAGTAATACAATTCAATGTCGTAAGGAGACTCCATCACGCGCTTATTTTTTGATTGGCCTTTTTCTTCCATTTTGTTTTTCCGCTATATATGTATTTATGCAATGAAAGGAACAAATGGGATTCGTAAAAAAAAAAAAATAAATAAATAAATAAATAAATAAAGCAATAAATAAATAAATAAAGCAATTAAATGACGGGAAAAGAGAAGAATGGATTAACAAACGGAGGAAGAATAAACGATGCGTCAGTGAAAAGCTGCACACACACGATCACACGTGCAGCACTTTCGAATGGAAGCAAAAATTACAGAAACAACAAAAAAAAAAATTAAGAAGGAACCAAAAAAAAGGTTCACGTATGGCGTACAAGTGGCGTTGAAAAGGAGCAGAAACGAAACAAAATCTGAAAACACAAAGTAACACCACAAGGTAGAACTGACACACTGGGTGCTATGTCTATTTCCCTGAGCGCATCATTGTAGTTGTTCGAGCTTTAGACTTTTCATTGATCTAGCAGTAATCTACTGAAACCAAGGAATGTACATTCGTATGTACATAAGTACTCATAGGCTTAGCGAAGCATATGTGGCTTATCATATGCTTCGCTAAACCTATGAATTACACTCTGCTTTTTTTTTTTTTTTTTTTTTGTACTTTTCCTTTTAGTTCAGGATTTTGGCCATTGATGGATTTACGCGAATCCTCTGAATTTTTTTTTTTTTTTTTTTTTTTTTTTTTGTGGCACTCTTTAAAGTTTGTTGTTGCCCATTTTGATTAACTCCGTATTTGTATTCATATCCATATCTGTATCGTATACGTAAGGTACTTTTTTTTTTTCTTCAACTTTGCGTGATCTTTGGGCGATGCTTCACTAATTACTTGCCAACTGTGGCATTACTCTCTGGGGGAGGGGTACTGGACTCTCATTTGTTCTTCTGTGCAACTAATCCCTTTACTTCTTTTACTCTCCTTCAATTGCCTCTTCTTCCTGCATCTAAGTTGCCCTTAACCGTATGAGAACAAGCTAGGATTGCACATTCGTTGGTTTGTGCTTTCGTTAGTTCTCCCTACTAATTTGTTCACTTTTTTTTTTTTTTTTCCTTCCTCATTTTATTATTACTTTTTTATATATATATTTATTTTTTTTATTTGGTGTTTGCTTTATTTTTTATTATTTTTTTTTTTTTTTTGTGTCACCAGGAGACCTCCACCCCCCTTTCACAACTCTAATCTCTGCTTAGCTCCAATACACGTAATCCTTTTCCTTGTGCCCCACCATGAACCTGTTCTTCTGAGGAAAAAAAAAAAAAAAAAAAAAAAAAATGGAAAATGAATAAACTAACTTGTAAATAAATGTAATTAGAGTAATCTTCAACACACAGAGAACTTTGGTAGGAGAGTTTGTGTTTCGTTTCGTTCAGCAGAGGAAGGGAGGAAAGAAAGCGGGGAAGTGGTGGTAAGGGGGAAATTGCCGATTCAGCGACAAGTTGGCATAGGGGATCACGTGACAGACAAGAGAAAATTTTAGACCACCACACTACACAACCGTTCAGAAAAAATGGTGAAGTATTGTAGACGGTTTTGCACCTCGGACGATTCTAAAATAACATCTGCCCTAGAGTTAAATAAAATTAAGGTTGAGGTAAGGGTGCATCATCGTGTTAGCTTGTTGGTATGAGTGGATGGGGTGACGGGATGGTTGGATATCTGGACCACCTATTTACATATTTCCCTAGCACACACCTACATCGATGTCCCACCCCCTCACTGCAGGGCTACATGCGAAACATAAAAATAGAAGATGTGAGAACAATCAGGTGCATAGAAACTTTGGACTTAAATAACTATTACTTGCTCAAACTATACCTTAAGGATGTGTATTTTATTTTTTTGAACTTCGTTACTCATTTGACAGATGAAGAGGAGCACACATTGCTACATTCGGAGAGTGAGAGAAACGCCTTTCTGTTTAATACCGAGATCAAGAGCTACGACTCATTCTTGGAGGAGGTAAGGAGGCTCAGGGAGGGGTGCGGAGGCCTTGACCCAGGGGGAGATGCCTATAGAAGAGAAGGACCAAACAAAGAAGGAGTTACTCAGGACGCAGGTACGGAAGGTACCTTAAAGGGAGGAGAATCTAATCTGGTCGAGACGATCGGTGCTCGTACCAACCAACCGAATAAGAACTACCCCCGCTTCGATTACGTAAACGAACTTTTCTATCATCTCTACACAGAGGATGACATAGCACTTCTAAATATAGACAAGGAGGTGAACCTCCGAGTGAAGAAGGAAAACATTTTTGAAAAATGCATCCGAATCAACAACAACATTATCATATACATGTTGTCCTACCTCTACTTCAACGACAAGTTGAAGCGCCTTCGGTTGGACTACAACTTCCATTATATTCTTTCTAATAGGAGCGGAGGGGTGAAGCGTGGCAGAGCGACTACCTCTACGGGTATGGTGCAGGTGGAAAAGGAGGATACCCTCATCGAACAGAATCGCCTCTCCCAGGAACATCTCTTTCTCATTTATCTGTCCCATTTCAAATTCTACATCGTCTCCTTTTTTCTGTACTCCTACGTAAAGTTCAAGGGTAGGAAAAGTGCAACCGCATTTCGAAGTACAGGTGGGATGACAACTAGAGGGGGTGCGCGGAGTGCGCCCCCTCCGGATAAGGAACAGTTCCTGTATAACCACGAAGACAACTGGAAGAACGTAGCAAGTGTGTCTTCCTACATTTCCAACTTTGTGAATAAGGTGTTGCATGACATAGACGTCGCGCTGAAGACGAACCGATCTGCTTCTAACATAGATGCAGAAAGCGGAAAAATTAAAACGGGTTCATGTACTAGCGAAATGATTAACGAAATATTGAAGAACAAACTTTCGTTTAAGCAAGTCACTTTAAGTCATCTTGACTTCTGCCTCTCCTGCATGGTCCTTCTGAACGTGTACTCCCCAGATGGCATTCAATCGTGCCTTCACTACGGTATCACCTACGCGCACTTTTGTAGCACCTTCAAGAGATATTCAGCGTCGCTTGCTTTATGGAGGGAACGTAAGGCCTCTCAAAAAAATGCGTGATGTTATTTAGAACCTCCTTACCCGCATGCACACTCTCTCTAAAAAAAAAATCATCACTACAATTGTTTCTGTCACACAATCTTCGTCCTAACGTTTTTTTTTTTTTTTTTTTTTTTTTTTTTTCCTGGCAGTTCAAAGAGCAAACTACTTCAGCTTCTTCGAGGGGATAAAACAACTTTCCTTTATCGAGCGATGTTGTCTATTTCCCAACGTAAAACGAATTCGTCTGGACTACCTCTACAGCATTTTATTTTCAGCGAACAATCGGAACAAGTTTGCTCTGAATATCAGCTTCATAGATCAGTGCATAGGAATGTATAATGAGAACAGAACTTCATATATGCTAGAATGCTTGGGCATGCACATGAAGGAAGGTCGAGTTTGTTTTAACATGTCTACCAAGGGAGTGGATGGACGGAAACCTCAAGATGCCCCGAGGTGTGCTTTGCTAGACAACAAACAGGAATGTGTTGACTTCTTTATGAAAACATATCAAGACAGGATAGAGGACTACGTCTATATCTTTTATGATGAGAAGAGCTTTGATCGGGAGAGGTGCTACCGCAAGTTCGACGTACCTTCCATGGTATGCTTCGGGTAACCACACAGTAAATTTATGTATCAATGAAGAGAGGCGAAGCTTTCAAGCGATGCGAAATGCTACCTACTTTACTCCCTTCTCTACAGCGTTACACAGCTTCACCTGCCAATCGTACGAGACAACACCACCCATCTTCATATCGGAAGTTGTGCCACTTACGGAAAGGAGAAAAAAATAAAATAAAAAAAAAAAAAAAAAAGAAAAAACGATGACGAGGGGAAGACGCTTACATGGATTATCCCCCCGAAGGGGAAGTAGAAGTAGGGACACCTCCCTCATTATACTTTAAAGATTGCACCACAAAATGTAATTTTTTTTTTCTTTTTCTTTTGTTAATTTTTTTTCTGTTAACAAAGTGTATCTTCTCTTTTCTCCAGATGGGGCGAGGAAGATGGAGTTTTCGAAATATTAGAAGATGGTGAAAGTTGCGAAATTTCCCGCATTAAATACTCCCCGTTGTTGCTCCTACTGTAGATGTTTTCATTGCCACCTCTGTTGTTGTCCCAATGTGGGGAGGATATTTCCGGGGGCGTCCATGGCTGAGCCCGCATATTGTCTCCGTAAAGCCATACGTAGTTCACCACATACGGGTCGTTTATGCTATTGTGAAAGAGGGCTTCCTTTTCTTCCATTGGTCGGTTGGATGAAGGGATTTTCCGATAACGCTGTAAAAACCGCTCAAATCAGAAAAGGGAAGGAGTCCAACCTATGGGTCCTTTTCCCTGAGCAGTCCATAAAGTGTGCATGCTCCGTCTCAGCGGAGACATATAATTAAGGGGATTCTAAATTCTGTCTCTTCTTCGAAAGATATAAAATTTCCTTCAACTTTCGCATCGGCATCGCAGAGTGCAGACACGCACGTAGTTCATTTCCACCCAAGTCGCAGTTGTGTTATTTCTTCAAAAACTTCTCCTGGGTGACTAAAGTGAAGGTAAGTAAAAAAAAAAAAAAAAAAAAAAGACATCCTCTATTGAGCGGCAGTTTTATCACATTTAAGAATTCTTCTTCACGTAATTACTCCACGATAATGCTGCAATTATCATAGACAGCCTTTTCTATAAAAAAAAAAAAAAAAAAAAAAAAAAAGTCGCGAAGGGGGAAGGGGAAAAAAAAAAAGGCCCCCAAAAAAAAAAAAAAAAAAAAAAAAAAAACACATGTGCAGGGAAATAACAAAATTAATTACACGGATTATGTGTGCACAAGAAATGCCACATCTGTGAAACCTTTATCTCGCTAGAAACCGCCCTTCATTTAGGAGAAGGGAGAACAAGAATAATGGCTTTCCAGACATCTCGGAGCAGAGCCATGTGCATGCTCATGTAGAAAGCACCTGCCCTCGGTTTTCATCCTTTAACCTCTATCCCTCAAACCAAAGGGGTGGAAAAAAAAAAAAAGGCGCTTCATTACTATACTCTCCTCAAACCTCTTTCCCCTTTTCCACCATTCCTGCTAACAAAATTTACAAGAGAACACAAGGTAAGCTGCACATATATACTTCCCCTTTGAGGCAACTAAATGGATTGAAGAGATACAAACGCATCCACATCACATAAGCCTATCGCATTGAAAATATTCCGTTATCACCATGATGAACCAAGTAAGTACGTGCATTATTTTTGTGGGTCCAGTGTACCATTGCACGATGTAATTGATCTCCCATTTTTTGTTGCAATGATAAACGGCACGTTGGGTAGACAGACAGATATCAACCCCAGGGGGGAGGCTGTAAATATCTACCTTCAAATCAGTGCACCCATAATGCAGACCACCTTAACCCTAGACATGTACCATCCTAATAACTACCCCACGGCAGAGCAAGAACGAAAATTTGAGCGAAAATGTTCGGAAGGTGCTAGCCAAGAAGCACAGAAAAAAGATGAAAGAAGAAAGGGAGTTGTACAAAGCTACCAAAGCGATAAGTACACAGAACAATGCTCAGAGAAAAATAAACGCACAGAATCAGTTGTCGTCCAGTAGCTTCGTAAACAGAATGAAAAACATCAATAAGGCTTTCCCTCATATTAGAAGCAAGGAAGACAAAAATTACATGAAGGAGAATTTTATGAAAATACAAGAGAAGGTGTCTCTACAAAAGAAGATCCTGGAACTGAAGGAAGAAGAAAAAAATAAGAAACCATTTAAAATGAAGAAGTTTGAAAATGTGGTTTCTAAGGTGGCTAGAAATTTGCAAAAAACTGGGGAGGGCTCCCTTGGCGTAAGTAAGGCAACGCAGCCTAAACGGGTCATCACGGAGGAATGTGCCCCTGGGCAGGTGGAAGAGGAAGAACAGGGGGAGTATGACAACGGGGAGGAAGCATATGGAGAAGGTGAGGGGGAAGAAGTAGTAGATTATGATGATGAAGAAGTGGAGTACGTAGAGGAGGAGGTAGATTATGATGATGAAGTTGAGTACGTGGAGGAGGAGGTAGAATACGAAGAGGAGGAGGTAGAATACGAAGAGGAGGAAGTAGAATACGAAGAGGAGGAAGTAGAGTATGCGAAGGAAGTGGAGTATGAGGACGACGAAACAGGATATGAAGAGGTGTCTCGTAAATGCCAAATTGAAAAGCGCCAAGATACAGCCGCAGAAGCCGACTCTGTAAGCGCACCCGCTAAGCGTGAAAGCAGCATCATAGAAAAACTCTCAAAACGGGGTAGCGAACTGCCAAGTACAGAGAAGGGGAACAGGAAGAACCTCCATAAGAACTTTGGAAAGTTACCCACCTACATCTTAAAGAAAAAAAAGGACATCGTAGACGACTCCACAGATGTGCCCGATGGCTACAGGCTCCTGAAAAACGACGAGAGAAGCTGCGTCCTGAAGGAGCTGCACTCACAATTAACGGAGACAACAGAGGAATATAAGATAAACAAAGACAAGACCAGAAAAATAGAACTGGGGAAAAGACTCAAAGAAATAAAGGAATCCATAGAGCTGTTAAGCAAACCACACGTTCTGGTGAACGAAAATTTTTAGCTCAACAGGTGGTGCCAAGGAGGAGAACGACATTTTTGCTAACTACATGGGGGTGTATCCACTACCATATCGGGGTGCGGTGTTCTTAGTATTGTAGGGTACCCTCGAATCATATCGTGTGTACTTTCCTCACACTCAGAGCAGTTTCTTCGGAAAGAGAAAGTTTTTCAACCCCCCCTTTTGCAAAATTTGTAATGTACATTTTTTGGAGGGAGTCTGCTTCTTCGAAGGTTGGATTAAAGACAGCTGTGGAGCGTTTTTTTTTTTTTTTTTTTTTTTTTTTTTTGTACCAAAAAATAGGGAAGGCGCAGTGGCGGGAAGGAGGAGCATTATAAATGGCCACTTGAGATGGTCACTCCGGGAAAACATCCAAAGAAGCCCCTAAGGAGTAGCATAGCCATACGCTCCGCCACTATGCATAGATGAATAAACAGAAAAAAAAAAAAGGAAAAAAAAAAAAAAAAAAAAAAAAACACCCTCCTTGTTAATAATTAAAATAACTTCTTCATTCATTTTGAAATGATAGCAGAAACGAATGGGCAAAATCGTAGCAAAGTCAGTGGCAACGTTACCCATCTGCAGGGCATCATTGCCTCAGGTGAGCAGTAAGCCGGTCGGGAAGGACATCCATGACGCATGTTCCTACAAACGGGGCAAAAAGATATACACACATCAGGGGTTGTTAACATACGTTTGTTGATGAATTCCCATTGGTACGCATGCGTCTGTGTACAATACGGGGAGAAGACACACATGGTTGGAGTGCCTGGGATGTTACCCTCCCCCCCTTATAAAAAAAAAAAAAAAAAAAGCAACAAAAAACAAATGGATATAACGCGTTTCGCATCCGAAGTGGCCTCTTTTTCCAAAGCAGGTAACTCCTACCTTTCTCTCTGTGATCATTCCAGTCCTCCAACTGCTCCGCTGTGCAGGCAATTTGGGCTCTGTAATACTGAAATCTGTGAAGTGGCCAAAACGGAAAGAAAGCGTAAAAGCAGATAAAACGGAAAAACATTTATCTTTCTCCAACGGTACACTCCTCACGTCAAACAAAACTGATAAAATAACTTTCAAGAATTGCCCCATGGACATGCGTTATTGCAACATTATGACCACATGTCCGGAGAGAGACTCACTTGCAGCGGGGGTTATCCTCCCCCAGTTCGCGTGCACACCGACAGAACATCGTGTATCTATAAGCACAGTGGTTAAACTGATTCATCTGCAGAAATCGTGGGTCCTGTTCAGCCGAAAGGAGTAGGGTTCGAGAGAATCATCCATATAATATGTAGTTAACAATGGGTGAGCTTAATACACACACAACATTTGCGAGTGTTATTTCCCCATGGGGCACACGCCTGAGGAATCACTCCACATTTTCTTCCATGTGTGCGGACGCCTTACACATGGATGGTGCACTGCGTCCATTCTCTCCCGTGAAGACTTACGCTGGAATGCGGGTTGTTCGAAGTCAACTCATCGTACTTCTTCATCAATTTGGGGTCTAAGAAATGCGGGGAAGTCATTGTGCCACCTGTGTACGTTTTATTCTTCGCTATTTGTTAAGGTTAACCGTTAATTGTTATCTGTTAAATTTTTTTTTTTTTTTTTTTTTTTTCCTTCAACTTTGCGTGATCTTTGGGTGATGCTTCATTTTAAGGGGCCAAAAAAACATATGCACGATGAGATGCCCGTTACACCTGGGGATGAACAAAAATAGCAGTTCGATTTCGCCAAGTGCTAACACCTTTGTCGATAGCCGATTAGGCAGAAGCATACTCTTTTTTTTTTTTCTTTTCGTGTACACCTTTTCCTTTGGGGGGATTTTTTTTTTATTTTTTTTTTTTCCTGCGCGGTATATACCGATATTTCCGGTGCGCCCTTTGATAATATTGCCTCACCTTTTGCCTCAGGAGGGGGAAAGAGCGACCGGTCGATGAGTACCGGATTGACAGCATCGATTAACAGGATGGTCCTTTTTTTTTTTTTTTTTTTTTTTTTTTTTCTTTTTTTCTTTTTTTCTTTTTTTCTATTACCCGCGCAGAACGTGGCGTTATTTTTTCGCTTAGGTGCACTCAATTTTCCTCTGCGTGATTTCATCTCTTTATTGAGAAGAACTGCACGCCGCGGCAGTATGCACAGAGGGTGAAAAATGCGTGCACGCACGTACGACTGCGCACGCCAGAAGGGCTCCTTCACAAGGGCAAGAGGGAATAGGTGTATGTATGCCCAATTTCCCCTCCTAACCACAGAGAAGTGTTGACATTCCAAAGGGGCAACAAACCAGTGACATATTACGTGCTTGACGTTGGGATATTCGCCATTTCGCTGCGAGGGCTAGAGGTGATTTTGCATCTCCCGTATGGTTCGCCTCAGTTGTGGGGTAAAAGAAATGTGCCGACCTCTCGAATGCTGCAGCATCTCTACTCATTATCTCGGCGTGCATTTCTTCCTCCACCTACACCGTGTCGACCATCCTTAGTGCATAAAGGAGTGCTTGCCCCACAGTGCCTCACAATTTAAGTACTATACAACGGAAGGTGTACCGTGCAGACCATCTTTCTACATGTATGCACAGTCTGCAGAAATTCTTAGAGGAACTCTTTCCCTATCTGTAGATATCGCATGTTGATTCGTTCTTTTTTTTTTTTTTTTTTTTTCCTTCTATCCTAAGGGAAATGTTTTGAATGTAAAATTATCTCCACATAGCAGAAGGGCATTCCCATCCTGATGGACCCCTTTTTATGATTCCCTCATTTTGGTAACTCTATTTTTATATATATATGTTACTACCTTTTTTTTTTTTTTTTTTTTTTTTTTTTTTTTCAGTCATCCCAGCGCTTCTTCAAGCTTCTATTTCGCATGAGGATTAGGCATGCAATGCTCTTTTACATTTTTTTTTTTTTCCTTACCTTTTTTGTCCTTTTTTTTTTAACTCCGTTGTTATTAATTCTCACTTTAGGGGGTGTCTCTCGGACACTGTGTGATGGCCGCCACATGTGCGCGCCCCCGTGTGTCTCTGCGCTGTAGGTGCTGAGCAGAGCTTTGCCCATTTTTACCTTTACTCCTGCCTTATGCGCATTTTTATTTTTTCCGTTCTCTTTTCCTTCACGAGTTCCACACCAGTAGAAACTCCATGTCTCCTCATACAAATGTGTGCGCTTCAACTGGGCAAGAGGCTCTCCCCTGATTTATGATGGCACTTCGGCGCACACAGCGTTACACATCCAACGTGATACCACACTATAGCCATCTACACAGAGTACTGAGCTTAGTGTGGTCATCTTTTCTTGGAGAAAAAACCTTCCCTTCTCCATCATAAGCAGAATTATTATCCTTTTGGAAAATATATTTTTGCCGTCGTCCTTTTTTTTTTTTTTTTAAATCCATTTTGAATAGTGCATCCTTTTCGAGTTTTCACCCCTACCATACGTTATTAACAAAAGGAACCAAGTTACAATCACCCTGAATGGCATTTTTGCCTGCATAGGTGGATCACGCACAATTCTGCTATCTTGATTCTTCAAAAAAGGATGTAATATATTTTTTTCTTTTTTCCCTCAAGGAAGAAGGAGCAAAGGTAATTAGAGAGGGGGGTAACCAAACATATGCACATGTAGTTTCAGTTTTTTGTCCACCCATAAATTATTGGAAGGGATTCCAAGGGGAATGCGGGTGAAAATTCTGTTAGTGCAAATTACCAGGGTGTGGATCCCCGTGTGAGGAACTCCGACCGCGTTGCGCTGAGTGATAGCATCATCCCCATTTGGCGCAACCAAAGTCGATAACGCAGTACGTACGTTCGAATTGCCACCGTCATCACCCCAAATCCGAATGAACAACTTTTAGTGCGCTCGTGCGAAGCGAGTAAATTGCCGCAACGAGCACCAGTTGCATTCGTTAATTTGCACCGTACACAAGTGCGTACCTGAGTGCATACATTCATCCGTATTTACATCCCGCCCCCTATGGGAGAAAAAAAAAAAAAAAAAAAAAAAAAAAAAAAAAAAAAAAAAAGTGATACCCATAAATATTTTACTCGCGCAGAAGATACACAAATTTAAAAAGCGCGGAAGTGTTTTTCAAAAAAGTCAAGGAGGAATATATATATATATATATTTTTCTTTGACCCCACACCTTTTGCCCCTCACAGGAAAGGGGGGAAAAAATTCGTCAGGCCCAAGGGAGCGCGCAAGAAAGTCAGCTTCCTTTGGTTGTTTACATTGCGGCGAGATTTACCCTTTTAGTAGAACTCACACCGAGGTGTGTTAAAAGAAGGGGTATAAGAAGGTCACAGGAAAAGGTACTGTTATTTTAGGCGCGCTCACCCCTGTGCTTCTCCCCGTAGAACGATGAAGAAGAATGGAAGAGACAACAACTTCTACCACTTGTACAAGAACAAGTACCTGATCACGGGTGTGACAATCCTGTCCTTCATCCTCATGTTTCAATACAAGTACCATGAAGTGCTAACCCTACACGATAATAGTGAAAATGCTGTACAGAGCAGTAAGCTTTTCTGGGCGCGACTCCTCTTCGGACGAACAAGGAGTCGAATTACAGGGCAAATATTAAAAATGGAAATCCCAAACACATACAGATTGTTCATTTTCAATTTTTTAATTAAATACATGCACATCAATAAGGAAGAAATAAAATACCCAATAGAGTCTTACAAATCCATCGGAGATTTTTTCTCCCGTTATATTAGAGAGGAAACGAGACCCATTGGAGATGTTAGTGATTACTCTATAGTCAGTCCATGTGACAGTGAACTCATAGATTACGGAGAATTAACCTCAGAATATCTAGAAAATATTAAGGGAGTCAAATTTAATGTAAACACTTTCTTGGGATCCAAATTCCAGAAGAAGCATAATGATGGAAGTACCAAATTTTTTTATGCCATTTTTTATTTAAGTCCAAAAAAATACCACCATTTTCATGCCCCTTTTAATTTCAAGTACAAAATTAGGAGACACATATCTGGAGAATTATTTCCAGTTTTTCAAGGCATGTTTAAATTTATTAACAACCTCTTTAATATTAACGAGAGGGTAATCCTGTCCGGGGAATGGAAAGGTGGCAATGTGTATTATGCCGCCATTAGTGCTTACAATGTAGGAAATATTAAAATTATTAATGATGAAGAATTGGTTACGAATAATTTAAGGCATCAGTTAAGCTACATGGGAGGAGATATCAACACCAAGATTTTCGACTCCTATAAAAGTGTCGAAGTTGGAGACGAAATTGGGGAATTCAGAATGGGCTCATCCATTGTTGTAATTTTTGAAAATAAAAAGGACTTCTCCTGGAATGTCAACCAAAATCAAACTGTTTCCGTAGGCCAGAGGCTTGGCGGGATCGGTGAACCCGTCAAGGAGGAAAACAGGTTCATCAAAATTAGAAGCTGAGTCCCTCCACACAGGAAACGAAACATGTCAACCACAAAATCGTGGCTACGTCGCGGTATTACCGACGATTGACTCTCAATAATTTGGTCGCAATCTATATGTGATGTCAACCCTCACAAGCATACACACCTCAATCGCTTGGCACCCACGTGGTGTCCACTTGGCTATGACATTTTTTTTTTTTAATACAAGACAAAGTGGCTTCCTGTGCACCGTCTCGCCTGCCCCCTCCCCCCTCACATTTATTGCAAACGCATCCATCAACATATATGCATGTATGTTCGCCCGAATAGACACAACGGTATGTGACACGCATGCTTTAGGTGACTGATTCCTTTTTTTTCTTATATGTTAGGTGATGCATATGTGAGTATTTTTTCAGAAAGGGGGGGAACCCTGGTGCAACACCTCCACGTAGGTGATTTTTCATTTGTAATTAAATCGAATTAAGTTGAATTGAATTAACTGATATTATTTGCGATTTATCTGTTTCCATTCCTGTAGTTTTTTTTTTTTTTTTTTTTCCCTATGTACGATTCATTCCTTCATGATGACATACGTAGCTCCTGAAGTTGAAATGAGTTTGCAATAGTGACCGCTTATCACGTGAATAAGGATGAAGGTACTACAGGCATAAATGGATACATGGGGGTGAGTCACCATGGAAAAGCGTCTCATTGGTGTGTGTGCCCGCGCGATTGTGTCACCATCGGATGTGTGGCCATTCTTCCCTGTGCACCTGTGTACATGCTGGAAGCAGCTACCAAAGGACCGCTTCCACGGGGCGCATCGTGCGGATGCCCCCAATTTTCAGAAGTGCCACACTTCCCTCTCGCAACGGCAAAACAGTTCATCCGCCCAGCTGCGCGACGAACCATTTCACCGTTGCGTTATTTTTAATTTCATCTTTCGTCTGAATTAGCCCCTTATTTATTATTTTTTTTTTTTTTTTATGCCTACCATGTTTCCCTGGATACCCATCCACATTTACATTTTTAATTTTGCGCTCCGTCCGCAGTTAAACTTTACCCTAATGAACTCTACATTTCCAAAACTCAAAATGGTGGGAATAACATGCTAATTAGCATTCATCCTAACACGATTAGGACAAAATATTACCAATGTTGCAATGCGGTATAGGCAACTGCGCGCAGCTAGCCAAAATGTTATTGCATTTATTTTATTTTTTTTTTTTTTTTGCACCAAAAAGATGCTCATAATGTATTGCCTGTTCAGGCGAAATTGAACAAAAAATTGGAAAAAAAAAAAAAAATAGCACACACCTGGGCATACCCACCTAAGCCGACGATGCGGTCTACCCATTGGTGCCCATAAAAATATGATCAGTGAATTCGGGGTCTCACTTCTCAGAACTTATGTACGAAACGTTGTTCGGTTTCTGATTTCCCCATTTTCCCTGGAGAAACATCTGCCTGTAGGTCACATTCCCGGTGGGCCACCGGACGTACTGGTCGTCGTTGTACAGACTCATGTTCTCTTCAATTAAATTTAAATCAAATACATCATCTACATCGGGGTCATTGGGAAAGGGGTCGTTCCCATCCTCCAGTGAGTACAGCACGCGCACGTGCATAAAAATTTGATCACACTCTCCGCAGCGATATAAAAACCCTTCCCTGCATCGAAAGAATAGAGGGACGTGCTCGTTTTCCCCCGTACCCCCCGTGCAGCAGACGACTCGCTCTGTGTGTACACTGGGCACAATAACGGGGTTTTCAATGGTTCCAAAGGGTCCAACAAATGGCGAAGACTTTAGGTATTCGTAAAATTCCAGCAAGGCCAGCATGTGCTCATTATCCGGGTTGGCAATCTACAAAGTGGGGAAGGGGGGAAAGGTATTTGACAGGAGCGTTTTCCAGGGACATTTGGCAGGGGTGTGGGGGGAAAGGGACCTCTACACCTGCATGAGAGGCGATGCATGAGGGTGAGGATAGTGCGGCATTACACACATGCATGTTTCTCCACACGGTGTGCAGATTGCTCTCTGTTCTCTCTGACGACTCGGTACACTGACCTGCATGCCCATGTCCACGGCCAACTGCTTATACGACTTCTTCACGAGCTTCTCATAATTTAGCAAATTGCTCTCGCTACGAATCTTCCAGTACCAGTAACTCTGGATGAAGTCCAGTGTCTTTTTATCCTTCTTTAAGATTTCGTTGATATTTTCTGGGAATGTATCTAACGGCAGTTCGTAATCTTCCGGTAATGTACGAGCAAAGTGGAGGTAGTTTCTTTTCTGCACTTTATTGGTAAAGCATGAAAATGGGCTCTGGATTTGACTACACTTAGATATGGTGCTCGCGTTAAAGAGGAACTTCCTCTGAAAATGGCCCAAGTCTCTCCTTACGAACACTCTGGCTGGCTTAACCAAATGCATTTTCGTTCAATTGGTGTTTTGTGTGTATTGCAGGGGAGGGTAGGATGATTCAGCGTGCGCCCTCCTACTGGATTGTTGCGCTAGCGCGGTAACTATTCGGGTAGTAATGGACGGGGGCTAATGAACAATATTTGTTTGACCATGCCTAATGGGGTGGATTGTTCCCGCGGGATGAGTCTTGCACACGGATGGGCAGAATACAGCTACGGTGAAATCGAGGCACATTCGCTGTACATTTGCTCATGCTACCTCAACGTGCGCACGATTTCAGTGGTAGTAAAGTTCATGCCGTTGCCGAAGCGTCGTGGCCCCCCCCTCGAGGTATCACTTCTGAAAGGGAGTCACTCTAGGCTGTTCCGCATTTCATTCTTTGCATTTCCAGAGCATTCGCACAGAAAAAAATAAATAAATAAATAAATAACAGGAAAAAAAAAAAAAAAAAAGAAAAAACGAGTGTGGTAATAACGACAGAAATGGGCAGCCAGGTAAGATACTTCTCATTTTTTTTTTTTTTTTTTTTTTTTTTTTTTGTCACAAAAAGGACGTATGCAAAATGGCGAGGGGATGCGGCACAAGGAATGCACAAAAGTAGTTCGCCGCCCCCTTGATGTAACGGACGATTAGTGAAGTGTATGTACCGCCGAATTCGGAACCTTAAGAAGAGAACTCAATATGATGGGAGAGACCAAAAATACACATAAATTTGCGAGTGCATATACTTTCCATATGTCCTCATACGAATTCAACGTGCATTCAGTTACCATCGCCGTGCTTACTTTCTGCCACTCGCAGAGGCGAGAACACCAAAAATGGATGAGGGGAGAGCGTTCGCACAAAGCCACCCGTTGTGAGCTAACGTGTTCGCATTTTTTCTTCCAATTTTGTAGCATCTCCAAATTGTGGAAACGAAGCTAATCAGCGGAGAGTGAAAAAAAAAAAAAAAAAAAAAAAGAAAAAAGGAAAAAGGAAAAAGGAAAAGAAAAAGAAAGAAGAAAAAAGAAAAAAACTGAGGTGGGGACATCAACCCCGAATTACACATCCCCCACATGGTCAACTATAGCAATACCATTGTGCTAATCGAGGGACATTTTTCTTGTGCTATACTTGTTCACCTTTTATTTTATTTTTTTTCGGCTCACCAGGTCGAAAAGGGGGGGAACACTGAACATTTAAGTTTGTTATACGTATATTCGTTGGGAAATTTATCCCTCAAATGTTGCGATATTTATGTGACGAAGGGAATGGGGGGAGAGGTTCACTGCAGATCAGTTCCCATTAGTTAGTCTTTTTTTTTTTTTTTTTTTTTTTTTTTTTTTTTTTGTTGCACTTGTAGGTATACGTTTATGTTGCACATTATGTAACTACGTCTGTAGTGTGCATTTGAAGGGGGATATATTTTCTTCCATGTCATCAGTGGAACATCGCCGGGTGTGTAGAACATGTACCGCAGGTGCGTCTTATTTCTCCCTTTTTCCTTTTTCCCTTTTTCTGTTGATGTGCGATATGGTGAGCACCCCTCGAAGTGCCGCATACCGCTAGGTACACTAGACAATCATATCGTAAGGTAAACATACCCCCCATACATATACACCCCGCTTGGGCACCGGGGAATAATGAGAACAAGGTGCCTGGAGAAACAGATCGAGACGTTGAAAAAGTGCCAGTTATTATCAGAAGCGGAAGTGAAGCATCTGTGTGAGCAAGCTAAACTAATCCTCGTCAACCAAGAAAATATCAAACATGTGAATCTGCCTGTGGTGGTTTGTGGAGATATACATGGACAGTTCCATGATCTGACCGAGCTCTTTCACATAGGGAATGAACCACCAGAAGTGAATTATATTTTCCTGGGTGATTATGTGGACCGAGGAAAATACAGCGTGGAAACCTTCCTGTTGCTACTAGCCCTGAAGATAAAGTACCCAAATGAAATTACCTTACTAAGGGGAAATCATGAAAGCAGACAAATTACCGAAGTGTATGGATTTTATGATGAGTGCATTAAAAAATATGGGTCGATAAATGTATGGAAATACTGCACCGATTTGATGGATTATCTCTCTATTGGTGCAATTATTGAAAATAACTACTTCTGTATTCATGGGGGGTTATCACCTTCCTTCAACCAAATTCAAGATCTGAACAAAATTAATAGATTTCAGGAAATCCCCAGGAATGGCTCTCTATGTGATATTATGTGGTCAGACCCGAATGATAAAAACGGGTGGGATAAGAGTCCAAGAGGTGCAGGACATTTATTTGGCCCAGATATTGTTCATAAGTTTTGTCATCTAAACGATATTGAAATCATTGCCAGGGCTCATCAACTCGTCATGGAGGGGTACAAATGGTGGTTTGATAAAAAACTTGTCACCGTGTGGTCTGCTCCCAACTACTGTTACCGCTGTGGCAACATCGCCAGTATAATGGAGATCGATGAAAATGGAACGTTCGAATTTAAGTGCTTCGGCCCATCGACGGCTGAGAACAGCACAAGCCACTTGGTGAAGAAGTATCCCCCAATATATTTTTCCTGAGGTGGAAAACTAACTACAAATGAGAGTTACGTAACAAGCAGGGGGGGGAGGAGCCACTTCCATCAATGTGCACGCACATTCTTTTGTGCCATTACCATCATTAAGGAGATACCCATCGGGTTAACCATGGCCACCTATACACGCATTGCACCTACACTGTCCACACGATGTTTAGGACTGACAGCGTGGGCATATGCGCCAAGTAATCATAGAATCCTTTTCGTATGTTTAGTCTCATATGTGTGAACTCTATTTTTTTTTTTTTTCGTCTAATATTATACTTAAAATCGAATAAAAAAAATAGAATGAGAAGGGATGAAGCAATTTTCTTCTTCCTTCCATGTGAGGAGGACATTGCAATTTTGGACCTCTTCACATGTGAAATTTCACCTAAAGAAGATTGTGTATGGCATCAAAAAGGTCAAAAGGAGGATTAATCTCCGCGAGAATCTTCGCTTGAACCGCTGTAGATTCGCGCAAAACTTGGATCACTTTTTTCAAACATCCATATTTGGAATTAGGAAAAAAAGGAAAAAAAAAAAAAAAAAAAAAAAAGAATGTTTGTTCTTAAAAAAAAAAAGAAGAATGTTTTTTTTTTTTTTTTTTCTATAAACAAAAGGTGTTCTTTCACGAAAAAAAAAAAAAAAAAAAGAAAAGAATGTTACAAACAAAATAAGAAATAAAGGTGGAAGAAAGAATCTTCTTTTTTTTTCTTTTTCTTTTTTTTCAAGAACAAATAAAAAGAAGAAAAAAAAAAAGAAAAAAGAATGTGTGTTCTTCAAAAAAAAAGAAGAATGTTTTTTTTTTTTTTTTTTTTTTCTATAAACAAAAGGTGTCCTTTCACCAAAAAAAAAAAAGAAAAAATTTTTTGCAAACAAAATAAGAATAAAATTTGGAAGAAAGAATCTTTCTTTTTCTTTTTTTTTCGCAAAAAAAAGGAAAAAAAAAAAAAAAAAAAAAAAAAGGAAGGAAGGAAGAAAAAATATTTTTTGAAAATGGAAAAAAGAAAAAAAGAAAAGAATGTGTGTTCTTAAAAAAAAAAAGAAGAATGTTTTTTTTTTTTTCTATAAACAAAAGGTGTTCTTTCAAAAACAACAAAAAAAAAAAAAAAAGAAAAAATTTTTGCAAACAAATTAAGAAATAAATGTGCAAGAAAGAATCTTCCTTTTTTTTCGTTTTCTTTCACTTATATTGGTTACACATGAACATAAACAATTTAGTACAGAAAAATAATAAAAAAAAATAATAATAAAATAAGAAGAAAGGAATCGTCCTTTTGTTCTTTATATTTTATAAATTGTGCGTAGTTATTTGTGTATTACTTCCCTTCAGGAAGGGTTTTTTTGGGACACCCTATTTAATGTTACATTCAACCTTCCATACTATGATAACTAATATTTTGGCCCCTTCTATTATTTCCTCTTCCCCTTTTTTTTCTCGGTAATGGTCGTGGTGATGGTGATCGCGATGGTCCATCTTCATTATATAAAATAGAACTGTCCTCTGTTGAAGTTGTTGTTAAATTTGATGATGAACCTGCTACTGTGGAATATTCTGTTGGATCTGTTGTTGTTGAGCCGTTTTCTGTGTAATATTCAGTGAAATTTTCCATTTCCGTGCCAGAATTCGGTTCGAATGTTGTTCTTCTCATTCTGGTTCCACTTCTGCCACTAAAGAAGAATTTACGTATTCCAGATGGTAAAAGATCATACTAAAGAAAATTGTGAATAAAAAAAAGAAGAGAATGTAAAAATATGTATACATATATACAAATGCATATATATATTTTTCCCCTATTATAATGTACTTACTTTATATAGAAGAGAACCAATTAATGGAAATATAGCTCCTGCTGCCATAACAGAAGATAAAGTAACGATATTTGTATCATCAGAAAAGAAGTTATTAAAAAGGAAAGATTGATGTTGGGAACTTGTAGAACTCCTATCATGAGTGGAATCCTGTTTATGTGATGCTTGCACCTGCGAGTCCTCGTTCGATGGTAATGTAGCAGCTACTGAGGACAACTGTGCTAAGCAGGAAAGGAGGTTCTCAATTTCGCTGTCTTCCTCGCCTGATAGAGCTGGAGGATTCCTCTTGGTTGCTTCAGACTGCAGATTCTCTGGTTTGGGGATTTTGCTCTGGTCCTTGAAGTTCTTCTTCCAGAAGTTTGTCAAGAAATGATCATTAGGATCTTCAGTGGTTGCAGATAATTGACCATAAGCACTTTGTGCATCACTCAGATATTGCGTATATGCAACAGCGCAGCTGGACCCGGCGGATTGGTTATTTTTTATGTTGTTCCATATTGTTCTATGATCGTAGTAATAATCCAATATTTTTCTACGCTGGGCATTAAAATCTGCTTCTATATTGTTATGCATAAATCTGCTCGCACACAGGTTGCTGGGCAATCCATTCAATGTCTCGAATATTTGTCTGATAACCACCTTCTGTGAGATGTGTTGGCTACCACCTTGACGTACTGTAATAACCCCCCTCAATTTTCCATGTAGCAGATCACTTAACCAAAAATAGAAAAAGTCACACAACACCTTCTCACAAGGTGCTCCCACCGTCCTTTTATCGTTCACCTTAGTTAGGAGGCACAAAGTCTTGGCAATTTGTTGAGAATATGGAACGACTTCGTGTTGGTAATTATTTGTTATTTTACCATCTAGAATATTCTCTATTTCATTTGTCCAAGAACTGATGTTCGGACATGTATAATTGGCGTGACCATTCCCCTTAAATTTGTTGTATATTTTTCTAGAGGGTAAGTTCTCCAATTTGCATTCCTATGGGTGTTGAAGAAATATTACACATATATTCATACATATACGTATATATGTATATATATGGTATATATATGTTGTTATTCTTACCGTTTCTGAATTCGGTGCCATTTTCCCCCTTATTCCTTCTTTCATTTACATTCTTCATGTACAAATGAAAATTTATATAAAAAAAGTGTTCTTCATATATGTGTCCATTCGAAATGAATATATATATGAATTCCTTTTACTACTAAATAATAATTATGAACGAAGAAAAAAAAAAAAAAAGGAACTTCCTATTATCCCTTCTTCAAAATATTGAGCAAATGTTCCTCAAATTTTCATACACCGACAACATATATCATAAATGTATTAAATTATTATAAGAATATAAAAAATAGTAAACAGCCTATGAATAAATGTTCTGCAAAATACAAGAAAAATATAGAACATAAGTGGAATGATTAAATCTTGCATATTCTTCCTTTCATCCTTTATTCATATGGTTAAAGTAGGTATGGCCTCTTTTTCCCTATCACTCTCTCTCTCACTCTTTTGATTATTTCTATATTGCTATTTTACTTCATGCAGATCTTAATTGAACAAAAGGAGTGTAATTCTTTATGTAATCCACTTGGCAATACTATCTAATAATTTAAAATTTTCTCTATGTAACCCTCTTTGGAATAATTAAAACATTACTATTACCATTATCATTATAATTCGTTATTATCATAATTCATTAATATTATAATTCATTATAATAATAATGAATTATTATTTCCGTATACCCTGAACTATTACTGTGCTCCAATATATAGGAGAACTGTAATTCCTTTCCCCCTTCTAATGAAAAAAAAAATAATTTGAACATCAACTCCAGCAGATGTCATTTACCTTATGCATATCCCCTGCCATTTCAATAAATATTAAAAAAAAAAAAAAAAGTTTCCCTTAAGAAGTAGTTTCTATAGATCATAGATGTAAAATATAAAATTTTTCTAATTCCCTTTCCAAATGCAAAATAAACAATCATCCACCAGGATAAAAATATCGATTTATCCAAAATAAAAAAAAAACAAAAAGGGAAAATGATATAAACTACATAAAAAAAATGTATTCCACATATAAAAAGAAAATGGTGCACGCACTATTCACATAATCGTTCTTTTCACAAAAATACACCCTACTCCATAGCACCTATCACCTTTTTCCCCATTATAATAAGTGCTGCATACTAATAATAATGATTTCCCTATTATCCTTTCCACCATTTTCGATAACTATACAACAAAGCTTTCCTTTATATGCTTCGAATGTTTTCTACAAATAATTGAAGTATGTCCCCCTTTCTGTTAAATTTAATCCATACTTCTATATATGAATACACTTTCATCGACTCATAGGGTTTACATTTCCATGGTTTATGGTTTCAGGTTTTAGGTGTTTCAGGGTTCAGGGTTTAAGGTTCAGGGTTCAGGGTTTAGGGTTTAGGGTTCAGGGTTTAGGTTTCATGGGTTTAGGGTTCAGGGTTTAGGGTATCAGGATTTAGGGTTTAGGGTTCAGGATTTAGGGTTTTCGGTTCAGGATTTAGGGTCTTGGGTTCAGGATTTAAGGTCTAGGGTTCAGGTTTTAGGGTTCATGGGTTTATGGTTTCAGGGGTTATTGGTTCGGGCCTTATTCATTCAGGGTTTAGGGTTCATGGGTTTAAGGTTCATGGGTTTAAGGTTCATGGGTTTAAGGTTCATGGGTTTAAGGTTCATAGGTTTAAGTTTCATGGGTTTAGGGTTCATGGGTTTAGAGTTCATGGGTTTAGGGTTTAGGGTTTAGGGTTTAGGGTTCAGGTTTTAGGTTTTAGGGTTTAGGGTACATGGATTTAGGGTACATGGGTTTAGGGTTCATGGGTTTAGGTTCATGGGTTTAGGGTTTAGGGTTCCGGGTTTAGGGTTTAGGGTTTTAGGGTTTAGGGTTTAGGGTTTTAGGGTTTAGGGTTCAGGGTTTAGGGTTTAGGTTTCAGGGTTTAGGGCTTAGGTTTCAGGGTTTAGGGTTTAGGTTTCAGGGTTTAGGGGTTTAGGGGTTTAGGGTTTAGGGTTTAGGGTTTAGGGTTTAGGGTTTAGGGTTCAGGGTTTAGGGTTTAGGGTTTAGGGTTTAGGGTTCAGCGTTTTGGGTTCAGGGTTTAGGGTTTAAGTTTCAGGGTTTAGGGCTTAGGTTTCAGGGTTTAGGGCTTAGGTTTCAGGGTTTAGGGTTTAGGTTTGAGGGTTTAGGGTTTAGGGTTTAGGGTTCATGGGTTTAGGTTTTAATTTTTAAGGGGAAAGGGAATGCATGATAGAGGGGCAAGGGGTCTAGGGTGAAGGGAAAGGAGAAAGGAAAAGGTGGTCTAAGAAAGGAAGCTTTTGTTTAAAGAAGGGAAGGGAAGAAAAGAGTTGTTTAAAGGAGGGAAGGAATATTTTTTTTTTTAAGGAGGGAAGTGTATGGCTGTCAAAGAAGGAAGGGTAATGAGTTCTATGGAGGGAAGGAGAGGATCTAAGGAGGAAGGAAGTGGAATGGTGTAACGGGTGAAGAGGGGAAGGAAATGTAGAAGGGGGAATGGAATGTTGGAGAAGGGAAAGGATAAATATTCTAAATAAGGTGGAAGGATTTTTTTGTGGAATGGAAACGACTGTTACTCCTTGAAGGAGTAACGGAGACACGCTATGCGTAAACCTATATTTTATCACACTGTTTGCCCCACATTATTGAAATTAACCACGTCCAGGTATTTGCCCGTGATAGTATGATTCAGCATTGGGTTCCCTAACTCAGGGCGCAAACCTACCCGATGGAATCAAACTTGTGGAGCTTCTTCCTCCACAGGTTGTATTTGGCCTGGAATTTTGCATTTGTAACATTCTCATAAGCGTTGGGCGTAGTGGGATCGTCATCCATCCTCTCCTCATACTTCACCATTTTCACATAATTCTTGTACTCCTTGGTGGATTTTCCTACGGCTATTTCCTTCAGTCGGCTGTTCACTCGGTTGCTATTGGAGTTCACGAATGGATCACTGAATTGGCTTTGTATGTCTCCCAAATAATTAATAAAATTCGCGTCGAAGTTTTTAAACTTCTCCATGTCAATGTTATCGCTGCTCAGATTCTTGTAGTGATTTACGGTGGGTAAATGTTTTTTTCGGGGCGTAGACATATTTTCCATTATTTCTAAATTACTCCTATCTTGATTGGCCATTTGAGGTTCATCAGCAATGGCGCTCTTCGTTACGACTTTGGTTTCCTTATTATGATGGTTTTTCCCCGGTGCACCGGGCGCTATATTTGTTCCTTCCTTCCCCTCCACATTTACACCCTCCTTCACCGCTCCCTCATCGAAGGCCCTCTGCTTGACCCTGCTCTTCACCTTCTTCGTTGGGTTCAGAGGTACGTTGTTGTCGTCCACGGTCACATCATGCGAAAGTGTGCAATTGAACTTAGAAGTCGTGCTATTCTCGCACAATAATGCCCTGTCTTTCCTCTTCTTCCCCTTATGGGGGGTCCCCATCGACACTTCCCCCTGCACACTCTCCCCTCCTACGATCTTTCTATTTTCACCCCCTTTCTTCACAATATATCGAGCAAAGTAGGAATTTTGTATCGATTCCTTATCCACAGAAACATTTTTTATTTTGTTGTTCCTACTTCCTTTGTTCTGTGTAGATATGTTTGATGAGTTCCTCTTCTTCTCCGCACTTGCTCTTCTCCCACTCACCTTCTTTGCACCTTCAATTGTGGATATGCTACTTTCACTCTGCACGCTCACTCTCCTGAGAACTTTTTTCCTGTTGTTTTCTTCTGTTGGGTTTTCCTCTGCATTGAGGTACTGTTCCCCCTTTCTATTGCTCTTTTCGATGACGATACTACTATTAGATATTCCGTCGGCGGAGTCCACCTTTGGGACTGACTTATCTTTCTGATTTTGCTTCCCATGGGAAGGATTCATTAATTTCTCATTCACACAGTTTTCCTCCTTCCCTACATTCTCTGCCATCACATTCCCTGAAACATCTGCTTCTTCTTCTGCATTACTATGAACAATTTTTGAATCGTTGGGGCGCTCTCCTTCCGCGCTTTTGCCTGACTGTCCGTCTCCTGTTTGGGCTATCTCCCCTTTTGGGGTTCCACTGGGTAGGTTCTTTTCCCTTTCACTCTCCTTTCCCCATCGGGTCATTTGTTCAATGTTCCTATCATCACTGACAACGGGCTTCTCTTCCTTCTCCTTCTTTCCTCCAATGGACATATTTTTTATTTTCAAATTTATCCCCACATTGCTGTTGTCCAGATCTCCGTTGTATGAATTTAAAAAACTACTGTTTAGGTCCCTCTCTTGACTGTAGGGGAACTTTTTCTTCTTGGCCTTCTCGGCAACATCCTCATTGTTCGTGACTGAGTGGGAGAGGTCTGAAAAGCCAATGGAGAGGGAATAGACAAATGGGGAAAATGCAAATGGAGAGAGGAGACACCTCACACAGAGACTGGAGAATTATTAACATTGTACAGGATAACGAACACTAGGCGCTTCGTTTTTTTCTTTTTTTTTTCTTTTTTTTTTTTTTTTGTGTGTATTTTGCTTTACTCGACTCGCTGGATAGCAGATCCACCCATCTAATTGTAGACATGTTGCTCCTGCTTCGACGTAAATGGGAAGTCACAGAAGAAGCGGAAAGGAAGACTCCAAGCGAAGGGGCATAAAATGCGGATTACAGAGTAGCATGCAGTTCCGTTTGAAGAGCAACGAAAGAAGGGAATGCACAGAAAGCAAGAGATGTCTCCTTCTATTCTCTTCAGCGGGAATACCTATCTACTCTTGCGTCACAGCGTCGTGACCTGAGCCCCCTGCTCGGTCTTCCCTGTCTCTTCTCACCCCCCGTTGTATCGCAGTACGAATACCAGGTTGGCAGATTGTTACGTTGCTATGTTGTCAGGCTGCGATAATGTTCAGCTAGTTGGAACAGATGCGGAATTTTGCGGCGGAGAGGGAAATACAGCAGGGGGGAAGGGACGGCTCATAAAACGAAAAAATTGGGAAAAAAATTGGCGACGTAATGTCAAAACGGATGTGAAAATGAATGGAGGAAAATCCCAATTCGTGCACGCGTGCGATAACATGGGAATACATATGTTGTCCCTGTCGTATTCGCCGAGTCTGATGAAGTGACAGCATTCGTGCGATTCACGATTGAACTCTTTTATGACTGTTTAAAAAACACTTAATGGAAAATTACACCAAAAAAAGAAAAAAGAAAAGGAAAAAAAAAAAAAAAAAAAAGAAAGAGAAAGATAAAGATAATTATAAAGATAAAGAGAGAGAAAAAAAAAAAATGAAAGTTTAACAAATATGAAGCCGCCTTGAATGCACAATCACACATGCACATAAATTTCCGTGCGCGTGAGCATATCCCTTAAACCACCTTCGTACTGATGTACATACAAACGTTCAGTTTATCACCCCAACGCTGACGTGTGCGGGGCCCAAGGCACTAACTGAACTGTGAAAAACAGATTACGCCTTCTGTATGCACACAAGAGGTTATTCCTGTTAATTCGGTAAGGGAGAAACAACACACGGGGACAATCACTTACGGATGCGAGAGGATTTTCTCGTCCCCATTTTAGCGGGACAAATGTGTTACGGCGAATTTGTAACGGAATTGTGAAGAAGTTTATTGCAAACCTTGTCCCTATTGCCTGTACGTTTCTGCCGTGCTCAACCGAAGATAGAACTTCTGCCCCCCGCGCAGACGGTTCTCCTTCAAAAAGTGTGCTCTCGGCCAATGGGAGAATTACCCTCATGGCGATTCCTCATATTATGGGAGCGGATCCAGTACATTGAGCCCTGAAGGTATACCAGCGGCGCATCGCGCGGAACACCCAGTAGTAGGGGAGGCACACCTAGAAACTATTCCGATTATCCTTCCGGGTGATCGGCTTCCCCCCAAGGAAAGGAGCGAATGAACAAACACGTGGGGGATGACAGAATGATAATGTGCAAATGGCCCGAGCCTCCCCCCTCCCCTGGAAACTGTTGGAACAAGAAAATTGGGGGGGGAGAAAAAAAAAAAGGCAATTGTTTATGTCACTGTTCCATATGTTCTGCCGAGTTACCCCCCCCCAAAAATAAAGAAAAAAAAAGGGACACGCTAGACATGTGTAATTTATTGCAAAGTGGACACACATTCAACGTTCGCCCATTGAAGCCATCCTTCATATAAGTATCATTCTTCTTCTTGAATAAGATGCGTCCACATGTCTGAACCCCCACATGTGTGTGCGAATAACTACTCTATTGACTACACAACATGTTCCTCCCCTTCTGAGGAACGAGCGCGGCCATAGGGAACGCTCATGCGATGAACACGTTCAGCAAATAGAAGAGGAACGTGGGGGGACTCCTAGAACCCTCGCATGCGTGATGAAATTGGGGATTATTTTCTCGAGGCTAATTTCCCAAGGGGTTGCAAGTGATAAATCTCTAAGAAAAAAAAAAAAAAAAAAAAAAAAAAAAAACGATTAACCTCTAATTCCATTAACCCCGCAGTCCACCCAACTAGGCAGTGAAAAAAAAAAAAAACGGACATGTCCAACTTTTCCAATTTTCCTGCACACTCGGAAAATATAGGAGGGGAAATTAACCCCCACAAAGGCATCTCTTCCTTATTCCCTCGTCAACAAAATGCATTTATATTTCCCCCTTCGAGAAGGTGCATCACATAAAATGAACATGGACATATAGCTTAACACACGCACAGCAGTCTACTTCCACACTTTTCATGTCTGGGAGAGCGGCAGGACGTGTGTCCTTTGGGCCGATATGGGTAAAAGCCAAATGCACAGTTGGGCGCGCCCGTAAAAAAAAAAAAAAACAAAAAAAAAAAAAAAAGAAATGCTTTAAATGGAAATAACCTACATGTTTGTCCGTCTCCCAAAACGCGCGCATTAATTTTGCGAATAAGGGAGCATTCTGTCCGTCCCAGTTTTCCCGTGAGGACGAACATCTAAAAGGGGACATGCAAGGTGATCATACGATCACTCTGGCGCTTTGCGACATTTTCTCACTTCATTTCTTCGAATTTACAT
Source organism: Plasmodium knowlesi strain H (assembly GCF_000006355.2). Taxonomy (NCBI): domain Eukaryota; phylum Apicomplexa; class Aconoidasida; order Haemosporida; family Plasmodiidae; genus Plasmodium; species Plasmodium knowlesi. The sequence goes on along the minus strand of NC_011908.2, from coordinate 1,155,255 downwards.
TATAGAACTTGCCCTCAAACATGAATGACACGGAGAAGTTTGAGGTAATATGAAGTGACGCCGAAGCATACATGCTGTGTAGGCCAATTGGGGAGGGTGTTCCCTGCATTGGCGATACGAAGGAGTGCTTCGTCTCCCCCTGCTTCTTCGCTTGTCCTCCTTTTTTTCTTTTTCCTTTCTTCCCTGCACCTCCCTCCTACCCCCACGTAGTACAAATAAATCAACTACATACTCCCCGTGTAGGACGAATTCGACATTGAGCTGATGGAGGAGATAGGCAAACAAGTAAGTGCTCAACGGTACAGATAGGTGCAACAGTGAATTCTCGCGATGGCGCATGCAGGATATACAAATATATCCACGTGATGTGCACTAAAATGTGATGTTGAAAATATTACGGTTGCGTGTCTTTTTTTTTTTTTTTTTCTCCAACTTCACCAAAGACCATTTCGCAGTTTCTGGAAAAAATGCACTACAATGATGAGAAAACGAATTTCTGGGTATCTCAGATTCTAGACACAACCTTGAAGGAGTTGTCCAAACTGAATAAACCCTTTAAATACGTTGGTACGCTTGGCACTTCCCCTGAGAGCACGCAGTGAAGTAGTCCTCCTTACGTAGGCACTGGGGAGCAAACACTCCATTATGTAGCACAATCACCGAAGGATAAAATTACATGGTGCTGCTTAACCGTTGGTGTTGTTCATACTGATGAGTAGCCAATCAGATAGCTAATCCTGTGTGCATTTTTTTTTTTTTTTTTTTTTTTTTTTTTTTGTTCATATTTTTATTATTATTTTTTTTTTTTTCCCAAATAGCTACCTGCACTTTGATGGAGAAAAACGGATCCCCGCTAACAACCTCGAACGTTTGTCTGTGGAACGAAAATTCGGACGGTGCGTAGTTAACAATGAGAGAAAGCGACACGTTTACGAGAGTATCAACACCGCGCTGAGATGAACAAATGCGCAAAATTTTAAGCCAGAATGATGTATATATGCGAGTGGGTGGGTACAAATGTTGCACACGTTCGCGTCCATTTACTCGCGTGTGCACCCCATGGAAAGATCGAGCTTGAAAAAGCCCCACACACTCACCTACAAGGAATGGGGATAAGAGAAAATTTGAAAACACCTTAGCGTCTATTCCTCTTCCACTCCTGACTTAAAGATCTTATTTTATCTTTATTTTTTCACATTTTTTTCCCTTTTTTTTCTCGCGCCCCCTGGTGACTTTCCCTCCGCAGGCCTCTGCAGCGTGCAAATGGGAAACGAAACTTTGGACTGCATCCTCTGTATATATGCTATAAAAACGTGAAGCACATTGGACAGGAGGATTGGATCCCTCCACTGGATCTGCTCTCCCCCTTTACCCATCACGCTTCCTTATTTTTCCAATCCCTGCTGTATTCATCTCTATGTGTGCCCCTTCGCGCGATGCTTACCGCGTTTTTGTGCACTCTCTCTTTTTTTTTTTTTTTTATCCCCCCACCCTCTACGTGAGATCCAATTCCTGTCTATGTGTGCACCTGGGTAAAATTCTAAACTAAATGTCATTGTATAAAAGGGGAACGTCCCCGTTCTTCTCCTCCCCTCCCGATAAGTTCATTAGCGTCTGTTTTCCACATAACCCCGTTGCCGACCGGAGAAAGGGAAAATAAAAAAATAAAAAAAAAAGGAAAGAAAAAAAAAAAAAAAAAAAAGTAATCCATTTTAATAGGTTCATGAAAAAAAAGGGAAGACTTATCTGTGGATCCACCATTTCTGTAGCTTCCTTCTCCCCTCTTCCTTCCTGTGGGTGACTTCCCCGTGTAGAGGATCCCCAAAAGGAACACACCAAAAAATATGAAAAAGAAAAAAGCTTGTCCACATTTATAACTTCACGTGCAAACTCCTTCATCAACACCAAAATGGACGAGCTGTATCAGGACCTAAAAATGATGGACTACATCATTATATGTTTAACAAACAAGTATCGACTTGTTCACAGCTATATCCAAGGAGTGGCAGACATTTTTGCAGTCACGATTGATGAATATCATAAGCTTATTCAGAAAATTATTTCTCTGTACAAAGAGAGCCTTTATAACTCTGTCCATGCTAACCTTTCCCAGCTGAAGGAAGATGTGGAGAGGCAACGCGCGCACGTAACAGAGGGAGCGGCTGCAGAGCGGTGGTGCGGCAAGCACGGGATGTGCAAACCTGATGTGAATAACATGATACACCTAACTTAATTTTGCTAACTTTACCCTAACGCACAGATTAGTCTGTTCCACTGGACCCTCTCCCCCTTTCTTTCCCCCCTTAAGGATAAAAACCTCATGGAGATAAAGGAAAATTTAAAGAGGGCAATCAAACTCACCAAAACAGGTGAAATTTGCACGACTGTGGAAGCTCCAGAGAAGGTGAGTGGGTTCACTGAGCAGGCACGCCGCCCCAGAAACGGTGATGTCCCCCCGACATAACCGCTGTGGTATCTTGTTATTCGCGTCGACGGAAGACCACACGCCAATCATCTCATGTGTACCTCTCTTTTCATGACCACTTCCTCCTGTCCCCAATACGAAGAGGCAAATTCAAATGGACACCACCCTCAAAATCGATCCCCCCTACGACACGACAGCGTTGTACAAATTTAGGCACTACAGGAACACCTTCGTTAAGAGGTACTCCACGATAACGAAGAATGAAAACTACTTGGTAGGCGCGATGAGGCGACACGCTTGATTGGGGAACATTCGCCTCCCCCATGTTCACACCTGATCAGACAAAACAACGCCATGGATTAGCTACACATAAGGAAGATGTGTACCTCTTTCCATCCACTTACACACACCAGAGGTGTATCCCCATATCCATTGGCACCACGCACGCAGAATGCAAATGAGCAGAGGAAGCGTTTTCTTCGGAAGCTCAGGAGCTCCGCCAAGGTAACCAAAGAAAGGAACGACCGAGCCGATGGTATTTTCAAAGACGAACAAAAGAACATGATTAGAATTGTAAGTGAAAATCACATCTTTCAAGAATCTCATAAACTGAAGGAGGTATTAATTGTAAATAAATTTCTGAACAAAGCCAAGAGCATAGTCAACGATGTACCCCAGTTTCTGTGGAAGATTATTGAGGAGTTCGAGAGGACGGAGTCGGTTGCGCAAGAGAACATGTACCTCTTCGTCCTGCTAGCTTTGAATAAGTGGCTCAAGAAGGTGTGTGAACAATTGACTAGCAATTTTGTTGTCCTTTGTGTTGCCACTTATGTATGTGTTATCATTTTTGTTTGAATTATTTATTATTTTTTTTTTTTTTTGTGTGTGATTCCCTGAGGGCACAACTATATGTTATAAACCACCCCGCCTGTCTACCGCAGATAGTCACCGAGTGCGAGCGCTTCATCTCATTGAACAGAACCAAGGGGTACAGGAAAAAAACGGACAGCGTAGAAATACACAAGAAGATGAGCGACTACATGAATGACATCTTACAGAGGGGAGCCGAGCAGACAATGATGTTCAGTGAAGAGAAGGCTCTCTTCCAATACCCACCACACATCAATTTCAACGTAAATACATCCTTCCTAACGTACTTCTTTTTATATATGGACAAGCACTTATTCGATTTTGTGGAGGGTTTCTACTCCTCCTCTACCAGGAAGAAATCTACACAAAACGAAAAAAAAAAAAAAGTAAAATTAATCAAGTGTTATTCGGCAACGAAGGAAAGTAGCCTATACATGAGTAGCGACATGTACAGTTACCAGTTTCGCAACGAGCATGAGGAGGATTACGAAAAAGTACATCAATATCACAGACAGCACGGAGAACACAAACAACAGCAACATCATAAGGAGAGAAAAACGGAGCAATCTCATCATATCCTCCATCTGTCCAACCTGATGTATCGCATCAACCAAGAAGACATGTACCCCAACATATTTCTAATATGTAATTATCTCCTACTTGGAGAAACCAAAAAAATCATTGAATTGGTTTATCAGATGCAGAGGAATTCCTTTGATCTCCTCCTATGCTACGATGCTTCTGTGATCATTCAGCTGATCATCTGTCTGTTTTCCAACTTAAAGCGGCTGTTCGCCTGGGGCACTTGCCACGCGCAGCCATCAACAACAACAACAACGCCCCCACACATGGCCGAAGAGGAGGAACCCTACTACGATGACCTACGCAAGTGCATTTCCGAAACCAAGATAAATTATCTATCCCCAAATTCATATGTCAAATGTTTAGGGCACATACGATTGATGCTTTTGAATGTTTTGAAAACTTTACATACCATGACAAAGGAGGGAGATAGAAATTATGTGTGCACCTTCTGGGAGAAGACCCACATCCCTATGGGCGGGGAGAACCAACCGCGGGAAGACAGTTACACACACGAACGAGACCAACTCATACCTATAAAAAATGGGTGCATCAAAAATAATTGCTATTTCTTTCATGAGAAAAAACGGACTGATGTGTCTATGGATGGACTAACGCAACAAACGGAGGAACACACCAATAGGATCATACAAAGAAGGATACTATGTTACGATTTCTACAAATTCGTGATAGACCACGTGAAGACAGTTAAACTGCTTATGGAAAATAGGAGCAACAGAGAGGAGTACACAGGAATTCTCATCAAGAGGAACAATCGGTACAACATCGATGGGGGAGTTAGCGGATCTACCAGATCTGGTGGAGGTGCTAGGGGAAAGAAAAGTACCCCTCTGAGAGGACGCCCATCAGCAGTGAGGAAGGTTTCCAAAACCGCTGGCCCGTACGCCGGCGTAAGCAGCGCGCCGATTCACCTCAATCCAACAGGTGGTAAAATCTTCATCGAAATTGCAAATAAAACCGACTCGAAGGGTAAAGTAGGCCAAAGAGATCCCCCCAAGGCTGCCCCCCCAAAGAAGGGAATCCAGTCAAGTGTTAACCCATCAGTATCAACCACAACAACCCCCACACAGATCGCCAAAAAGCAGGTCGTTAAAATCAGAAGAGGCCTATCATCTACCAGACACAGTTCACAGGATATACGAAATAAAACCAATCCTCCCCCTAAATGGGTGTCAAATGCGGGGAAGACCAGCGCTCCTTCGATGAAGCAGTAGCAACAAGTCGATTTGCACAGAAAAAATTGTCACACCGTCGTCACACCGTGGTCACACCGTTGTCACACCGTTGTCACACGGGTGGACCACTCCTAGTGAAATACACGAAAATTAGCATGCAAAAAAAAAATAAATAAATAAAAAAAAATTCCGAAAAATGTGAGGCGGATCTATCTTACGGCCTCCCTGACTGAAGAATCTGCGCAAACGTAGACATCAGGTAGAAAAACCGTGGGAGGGGGAAATCAGAAAAACTTCACCCTGATGCATCGCCATAATTGAAAGTTGTCCCATACAGGTTTTATCACGGCTGAACTCAGCTGCGTTGCGCTATTGTGCCCTTCCCTTTACAGGGGAATCCACTTGTTGTAAAAATCGTTTCCCTTGTCGTCTATGACGATGAAGGCGGGGAAGTCGACCACGTCGATGAGGTGCACAGCCTCCATTCCGAGCTCTGCAAAGTCAATCACCTCTACTTTCTTTATATTTTTCTTCGCCAAAATGGCACCAGGGCCACCTATACTACCTAAGTAGAACCCATGGTACTTTTTACATGCGCTCCGTACAACGGACGACCTATTCCCTTTGGCCAGTGAAATTAAGGAAGCCCCATTTTTCATAAGCACTTCAGCATAGGCGTCCATACGACCAGCTGTGGTAGGTCCAAATGATCCACTGGCATAGTTATCCGGAGTTTTGGCTGGGCCTGCATAATAAATTGGAAACTTTTTAAAATACTCTGGGATGGGTATTCCGCGCATGACAAAGTCATCCACTATTCTTTTATGAGCTGTGTCCCTGGCGACTATTAACTTGCCAGATAGGAGCAGCAGCGTAGACACGGGATGTTCGGATAGACATTTGAGGATGCTTTCCATGGGCTGATTAAGGTTGATGGGTACGCCTCCTTCCCCAGGTAGGCCTTCCCCTGTTTCGTTTTTTGCGTGATCATCGCCCCCAGTGCGCGTGGCAACCCCTCCGATCTGCTTCAAATCATTGTAAGTAATTTCTGGGAGGTATTTAATGGGATCGTGTTCCAGAGCCTCCATGAATACCCCTTCTCGATTAATCAAGCATTTTATTTGTCTGTCAGCTGAGCAAGAAACACCAATGCCAATGGGACAAGAAGCGGAATGTCTTGGTAGACGGATCACTCTCACATCATGCACAAAGTACTTCCCCCCAAATTGAGCACCTATACCTAGCGCCTGTGCCTTCTCCAAAATAATCTCCTCACTCTTGGTGTCTCGGAATGCCTTTCCATATCCTCCCCCCTCCTTCTTCAAATTATCCAAATATCTGCAAGATGCTAATTTAACCACTTTCAAATTCATCTCTGCAGAAAGCCCTCCAATGACTACTGCCAAATGATATGGGGGGCATGCGGAGGTTCCGATTTCTTTAATTTTCTCGAGGAGAAAATCGTAAAGCTTGTCTTCATTCAGGATGCTCTTGGTTTGTTGGAAGAGGAAGGTTTTGTTTGCGCTCCCGCCGCCCTTGGCGATGAATATCAGTTCGTACTTGGGGGATGAATCGATGGGAGCAGTAGACGAGGCAGACAACTGCACCCCCGGTGGTGTCTTCACACCATGTGCCTTCGCCCCGCGCACGGAGCTGTAAATCTCGATCTGGCAAGGCAAGTTGTTTTTTGTATTTTCCTCGCTGAACATACTGAGAGGAGACAGCTGGCTGTACCGAAAATTATTATTCCGATAGGCATTGTAAACGCCTAAGTTCAAATACTTGTGCTCGTAAGTGGTTAATATTTCCTCGTCCTTTTTCCCCAAAATGATAGCTGTCCCCGTGTCCTGACACCCAGGCAAGTTCTGCTCAGCGCTGATCACTGCATTTTTAATTAAAGTCATGGCGACATACTTGTCGTTCTTGCTGGACTCTCCATCCTTCAATATATTGCTCAATTGCTTCAAATGTTTTTTATTTAGAAAAAATAGAATTTCCCTAAATGCATATTCGCATAATTTCGTTAAAACGAATGGGGGAATATGTATGTACTCCTTTATTCGTTCTACTTCATTTTGCCTGACCTGTTCAGGTAAGTTTTTCAATTCTCCATTGGGATGAAAAAAATTATCTTCATTTTCGAAATTGTATCCATAATACTTACTTTCGTTAATTGGGCTGTCCTTAATTTTGACAACTTCAATGTATTTGCTTAGCTCATCGATTCGTCTGTACTCCGTATCGTCTTCCTTCCCCTCTTCGAATTCTAGGACATCCAGGAAATTATGCAGTGTTTTTATGTGTGCCTTTTTAAAGCGGAATGGGTGATTTCCCCCGAGGTGGGCGCTTTTGCTCAGGCATTTCCCGGAAGGGGAGCGGCAAAGCAGGATCCTCGTAAAGTTACGCATTCTGTTCTACCACGCCGGGGGTGACTGCTAAGTACCTTAACTGATGTAAAGGTATGTTCACCCTCCCCCCCTTGAGGTGTCCCTTCTTGCTCAGTTTTTCGAGGAAGACGAGGGGAACGTGTGCAACGAAATGGACAAAGGGGGAAAATCAGAACGGGAAAAGAAAGAAACAAAAAAAAGAGGAAGAAGAAAAAAAATAGAAGCACATAAAAGTAATGCAACACGTGCATATGCACAACCCCCCCTGTGTCGACATTTAATTTGTCATTCCTTTTGGTCCTTACAAAGCGGCCCCTCCTTTGGCCTTTCCTCTGCGCTACTTTACAAACTGTGATATAATGTAATTGGAAAACACGAAAAATAAAATAAAATAAAATAAATATTCATGCAGTGAGCGAAATAGGAATTCTCCTAACCTTGCACGTGCAACTGCCATCAAGGGAAGAGGTATTTTGGGGAACCGGATGATTTGGTACTTTTTTTTTTTTTTTTTTTTTTTTTTTTTTTTTTTCGGCCGTTTTACGTTGCGGATTATGGGGCACTTTTTTTTTTTTCTTTGTGCAGACAACGCTTCTTATAAAATGTATTGTGGCGTGTTCTTACGTGTTGCATTTTTATTTCGCCTTTTTTCATTATTACTACCGTTGGCAACGCGAGGAAGGAAGAAAAAGAAAAAAAAAAAAAAAAAATACACGCAAAGAACCACGCGGTCAAGCAAACAGAGGATAATTATCGCGCATACATAAGCTAAACCTGCCCATGGAAACGATAAAAAAATGATACACCAAAAATTCAGATCTGCATGGACGTTGGTATTTCCTCACAGCGGGAATGTATGAGAAATGAACAAAGGCAGTGTGTAACCATGTTGAACCCCCCAGTTGTGTGTTAAAAAAAAAAAAAAAAAAAAAAAAAAGATGATACAGGCGAAAACAAACAAGTGAACAAAATGTCGAGCTCTATTAAAAAGGTCATGAATTTGCGCAACGTTTAAAAAAGAGCATATCCTATGGGAAGAATGAAAAAAAGGACGGAAAAAAAAAAAAAAGAGATGAACTTTTAAAAAAAAAATTAATTTTACGTAAAAAAAAAAAAAATTGGAAAACTGACCATTGTACAAGTTAACTGAACAAGCGCGCAAATAAAAAATGTGGCGCCCAATCGAAGGACAACAAAAATCAGGGACTCATTCTTCATGTCGTGAAATATACAACACATGTCCTGTGATGGGTGTGCCTAAACAGGTAAGACGCATTCCGCTCCACCGAATGGATATTTACTGCAAAAAAAAAAAAAAAAAAAAAAAAAAAGAAGGAAAAAACAATACTTTCATATGGAGGGTACGCCTTTGGAAAAGAAACGGAGGGAACAACTTTCCTTCCGTGCTGGACTCAATTGGGAAGGCATACACATATTGGGAGATGAAATGAAAGACATGCTAGCAGGAAAAGCACTGCTCGTTTTTTTTTTTTTTTTTTTTTTTTTTAAAAGCTACTGCGCAGAATTCGTTCGTGTTGATCTCATCATCCTTCGGAAACTACATTTTTCTGAACACTTCACTTTTCATATTCACCTACATTTCCCTGCAAATCGGGGGAGGGGGCGACAACAGTTGCACTGCCTTTGTTCCATCCGCTGTTTCTGCGTGGAAGGCGTACTATATTTTTTCCGCTTGTTAGTCTTCTACTCCTCCCGCTCCTCTTTCACCACTTTTTCCTCCTCAGAACTTTTCTCCTCGTCCACTTCTTCATATTCCTCTGCGTTCTCCAATTCTTCCTCCCCTCTGGCTAAGCATTCGCAGAGCCCGCTGAACCTATACGTCAGGGGGTTGTAACTGCGTGTATTTTTTTTAATATCCTGGATACTGCCGTCTGAAAAGTTCTCATCATTCTCTCCTCGTCTCCCATTTTTCATCACTAAATTGTTTTTTGCCACTTCCCTACCACTGTTGTGCACATAGTTGGTGAAGCTCTCATCACTCTTGTAGGCCTTTTCGTATGAATCTATGTGTTGGTTCAGGGGTGAGTTGCTTGTGTGTGTTTCCATCAGATGGTTGGCGTAGCTGTACATGCCTACATGTGGGTGTTCCGCATGACAATTATCATTGCGATAGCCTTGATTTTGGTTCTCTCCTTGGGTCCCTCGTCCGCACCCTCCATTATGGCTTCCCCCATTCAGCAAGCCACCTTCTGCACCCACGTTTTTTTCTTGTGTTCGCCTAGTGAACCCCACCTTGGAGGGACTCATACTACCGTAGTTCACCTCAGCCATATCAACCAAATTCATGTTATCTGCAAAACTGTCCGTTATACCCTGTGGAATATTTTCCCCATGAGGATGAGTCAAGCCATTTAGGTGGTCTCCATCATTTTTCAAGAAAAAAAAGTCACCCATGTTATAGCTACCAATACCATTGGAATATCCGTTCATTATCATTTTTTGTAGATCCTCCGTTCGGCTCAGTTCCCCTTCTGAATCACCCTTCGTGATATTCCTTTCCCTTGAATTGTAACTGCTTCTATTTTTTATGCCTTCTTCATCTTCATTGACGCCATTGGAATTGGGGCTGCAGTACATGTTTGTCTTGCCCATCAGAATGTTCTTCATCAGTGTGTCCTTACCGAGACTATCACGACTATCACAACTTCCACGCGGGATTTCACTTCCATTTGTTAGGAACATACTATCTACAGTCACACGGGCACCTATCTCGTTTTCGATGACTCTGTCCTTGTCCATTTTTATTGGTCTACTTGCAGTCGTACCTCCCTCTATGAAGTTATTTATGTAGTTAAAAAAATTCTTCTTTGCCTGAGTATCATAATTTTCAGTTTTTTCTCCAACTCCTCCTTGTGAAGGAAACACATTTGCACTGGCGTAGTGTTGGTCATTAAACACATCGGGCAAGTTGCAGTTGCTACTTTCCTTTTGTGAAGTCTTCACTCCGGTCATGTTCTTCTGCGAATTTAGTTTTCTATAAAGGTTACTTAACTTGTAGTGGGCGTCCTTCCTTTGGTCGTGGGCGCTGCTAACATTTCCGAGGCTATTGTTTGGGGCTCCATTATTCTGATGACTGTACAAATTGGTCATCTTCGTTTGGACGTTCTTCGGGTTGCAGAGGTTGGTTAGTTCATTCGAAGTCAAGTCGGCATACCTGCCTCCCCCAACAAATCCATTTGCTCCATTTGTCGCACTTACCCCAACTCCGCTGTGGCATTTCCCATAGTAGCCATTTTCTTCTTTTCCATGGTTGGTGTTTTTGTCACTTAAAATAAGTTTTTTAAATTCATTATTTGCTATATTTTTCGATAAGGAGGCGCCTTTGTACATTTGCTCTCCCTCAGAGTGAAGATCCTTCGATTTTATTAGGACCGCTTTGTTGTCCTCGGGGTAGTCCTCATGCGAATGGTTATACTCCGAGTTGATATTTTCCCCGGTGTAGATATCTCCTTCGGAAGTCATTTCTCCCTCCTTGGTGTCTTTTAGTTCCTTCGGCTGATCGTCAGAGGCTCCTTCCCCATTTATTTCTTCCATTAGAGGGCACGTGGGCATCTGCTTCTTGGCAATACTCAGGTTGTCCATATTCTGGATCAGGGTCTCAAGCCTGAAACGGTTAAAGCTGTCTTCCTGGCTGAAGCAGATCGAATCACCGGCATCATTCACGTTATGTGAATTGGCCACATCGTGAAATCCGCTCCCATGACCAACATCCTCCTGAACGGCAGGGCAACCGTTGTAGTTAAAACGCAATCCTAGATCATCACAGTTGTCTATATTCTCCTTAGTCCTATTCAAATACGCCATATTGTCGCTGTAGAAATTTGATCCATTCTTCACCTGTTCATATGTAGTCGTATTGGAGTCGAAAAGGGAATTCTCCGGATACTCCTTCTTTTTTATATTGTTGAAAAAATAGTTTTCTGCCTGTAAGTTCAGATTCTTATATCTCTCCATTCCGTTCAGCATGTCAATTTTCAAATTGGAGTTCATGTTGTGGATGATATTTGAGCCCATGTTTGATCCCATGTTTGATCCCATGCTCGAGTGCACATTTCCTTTATCCAACTTGTTCATGGTCCCAAAATTGCAAACAAAATCATCCCTACTAGGGAGGAACACATTTTCTGTGGGGGAAAATCCATTTTCCTGGTTCTCACTGGATATATTTGCTTTGCCTAGGTGGTCTCCGTTCATCGCGCCCACGCCGTTCAGTCTATATGCAAAGTACTTCGCGGGCACACCTTCACCTTCACGTCCAAAACTATTAGCATCATAGGTGAACTCTCTGTATGATACGCTCTCTCTGGCTTTTGCAACATCTTCATTCTGATCGAACCCTCCATTGGGGGTAAAATTCATATTGGAAAAGCTGTTTCCCTTCGCGCCTCTGCTTTTTTGGGCATCTCTCTCTGCGGGGAAAGAGGTAAGACGGAATTCCATGAGTGATGCAGCAGGCACTGTAAACGGCAATGCATTAAGTATGCGAATTTGTAGCAACGGAAGAACCCCCAGGAAAAGTGTCACATGGGTTCGTGTTCATGATGACCCACTCGGGACATACCGATCTCCCCACTCTCCCCGAGCAGATACTCACTGTACGTCTTCTTCCCGTGATTTTTTAAAAAATTAAAAGTGTTTCTGTGGAAACACTGTGCATCCTTTTCCACTTGTTCTAAATGGCTTATTACTGCATAACGATTTCTATTGTCATCAGGGGAAATATCCTCCTTGTCCTTCACGTTGTATATATTGTTTCGCACTTTGTGGGGATCTCCTCCGTTAATGTTAGCACTGCAATTGTCTCCCTTGTTGCTTCCACTTTCGTCCCTCTTCTTATTCGATTTCCGTTGGTAAAAATTGGGCTCCTCTCCTTCATCGTCCACTTCATCATTGTACATTCTGTTCATTAATTCAGTACTAGAGAACTTCACGGAGGGGTCCAGTTGGTTTATGTTGTGGGCCATTGGACATTTGTCTGCTTTGGCGCAGTATCCTTCGGAGAGGAACAACGAGAAGCAGTGAGCGCAAGCCTCATGCGAAACATCAATAAGCACACAACGGTACACGAAAACACATATGAAGAGGAGCGAGTGGGGGAAATTCGATTTGAAAAACACAGAAATATAATACAAATAAAATTATACCAGTTTACATAAAAAGAGGGGAAAAAAAAAAAAAAAAACTAACCATCCAAAAAGTACTTGGTGCATAATCGAAGGGCCTTTCCAGATCCTCGCAGTTCTTCCTCTGTGTGTGCAAATGTACACTTGGACGCTTCGCAATAACTTCCTGATAGAAATGTATAGCACATTCTTGTCTGCCAGGGGGGAAGCAAAAATAAAAGGAAAATGATGAACGTGATAAATGTGATAAACGTGATGGAAGCAATGGTGACGTTTCCACGACAACAAACGACGGGATAAGGAGTGAATCGTCCTCACCAATCTTTTACCTTGTAAAATTTTGGCATGGGTCTAACGTCCAACTCACCATGAGCCCAGCTGCACTTATTTCCTCTAGCGCAAATTCCCTTCGCGTAGAAGGAGCAGAGTTGTGTTTTGTAAAGCCTACATAGGGTGGTAGTGAAGAAGCGTTAGATAGGTGGACATGTCTGAGTTCACACAGGAGGAAGAAAGCTACGCAACAGGTGGTCTTCTAATTCATATTTCCCTGTACACATACATTTTGACTACAATAAAGGGTGGGTAAGAACAAATGTGATAATTGGGTTTCCTTCTCTTTCAGTTCTTGTGTCTTAACTCTTCTACGCCTTCTCGTCGTTAAAACGTAGCAGTGGAAGAAAAATGACTGCGTCGTTATTTGTGGAACAGCGGTTATATATTTTGGTAGGTATGCTCTTAAACCTATCCGTGTGTACGTGCACTAGTGGAACAGCGGGAGCAAGCCCTTCTGGTGCATACATAAAAAGAAAAAAAAAAAAAAAAAATTTCTATTCCCCTGGGGCAGAAGTACAAATGCACAGAAAGCGACGATAGAATTGATCGGTAGAACTCAGCGACTGGGCAGACCGATACAAACGAACGGGGCCGCGAGAATCACAAAAGGGATCGAAATGGGGTCGACACAAAATATATGCACACGTTCACTGAATTAAAGCAAACTGCACTTAAAAGACATTCAAAATGCTCATTTAAACTGTCATTTCAGTCACTAAAAAAAAAAAAAAAAAAAAAAAAAAAAAATTATATACATAGAGCATATATATATGTACTTCATGTATATGTAACCTTTTCACCAGGGGGCACGTTAAAAACCCTTGGCACAATTGATAAGGAGAAAGACACGGGGGGTAGCAGAAAGGACGGGATACGCTTTTTATTTTAAAAAACGGTAGTTTTCATACTCAGTGGCTGATTTCGTAAGGCCGTAAATGCGGGCAACATGCATTGATGTATCTATTCATGTGTGTAGAGATCTTCCTGGGGTGTGTGTCCCTGGACGCGTTTGTTGATTGCTCTTTGTTTTTTTTTTTTCTTTTGGTAATATTTTCTTACAATTGGGTTGTAGATTTCATCGCATCGTCGTTCCCGTGTGAACATTGATAACTGGGATTTTTCCTCCCTGCTAATGTGTAACAGCTATTCCTCGTTGCAATTCTCGCTCAGAAAAAAAAAAAAAAAAAAAAAAAAAAACACCACTAAACAACAGACGGAATTTTATCAGCTTAACTTCTATCGAATGTGTATACATATGCCTCACATGAACTTTCCTATTTTCATGTACACGTTTAAATAAAAAAAAAAAAAAATTACACACTGGGCACAGGTAAAACGCAAAAATGGTTAAAAGGGGGACGGCAAGAACACAAGTGTGATCCCCTTGAATGAGGTAGGCACAGGTTCGTGCAAGTACTTAGGGGAAATGCAATTCGAGGGGCAATATTTCGTGCTGAGTGAGTCGTGCAGTAAAAAATTGGCGCAGTTTGGCTGTACTGCGCGGAGAACTTCTGGTGGTGTCATTCAACCAAGAAAAAACTGAAAGGGTTGTCCACAAAGAAGGGGGATGTAAACTCTCTCTACATAAACAGAGCGAAAAGAAAAAATATTGACGTGGTGAAACTTATTCGATCGGTGCTACTTTCCATATATGGACCACAATCCACCTGTGCATGCAGAAAAGTAGTAATACGTGCATGCACACTCAAGCGCTGTTTGTGGAATACACCACGGGCATTGCAGAAGTGTAATTAAAAAGTGAGAAAAATTAAAAAAAAAAAAAAAAAAAAAAAAAAACTTCTCACTGGGATTACACAAACTACAGCAAATATTCTTTATAATCACGAAAAAGGAATACACAGGAATGGATAAAAATTTTTGTACAGATCACGGGAGGTTGGTAGATTCATAAACGAACGAGCGAGCTCTTTAAAATTGATGAATCCTCCTCGTTGAGGGAAAACAACTCCGTGGGTAAGTTGCCTCTTGTGAGAAGAAAAAAAAAAAAAAAAAAAAAAAATATGTACATTCAAGTATACAAACAGGAGAGATTAGTCACTCTGTGTAACATCTACCAACGCAGTGTCGAAAAAGCATGGTCTGTGATATAGGCAGGCAGAGGGAGAAGCGCGTGGGAAAGAATACCTACATGTGTGTAACTTCTCCGGTGGACACAAATTTTATCACCAAAGCAGAATATGTTTTTTTTTTTTTTTTTTTTTTTTTTTTTTTTTTCTTATTTATATTTTTTTTTCCATTAGGTCATCTCTATCTCGTAAGCAAAGTGGCGCACCCATGAGTAACTCGCACAGAGAATTCCCCCAACGTAACTATGCATACGGATAGAAAACCAAACTGGGGAATGTAGGTCTACATACAGAAGCATGCGCTGCGGAGCGTGTACGTCTAACTTTGTGGAAGTTACCAAACGGATTCTATACACAATTTGAAAAAATGAGAAGCGGGCACCATTGGAGCAGCATATGAATGCTCCGATTGGGTGCACCGTTCGGGTGATATATATAAGTTCACATATAAGTGACCATGTGCATGTGAGTTCACGTATTCGCGTAGTGTCCTTTCCGGTTACCCCTACTTACTACGTACACCACTGCAAAGGAAACGGATGCATTAAAAAGAAAAAAACTTAACAAGGTATGTTAATAATCGTTGGAAGTACAGCGGGGTTTAAAAAAAAAGAAAAGAGGGAGGCATTTTCTCATAAGTCCGTCTCTACATGCATAAGGCCTTTACAAGGTAGGGGAAAAAATTAATAAAATATGATCAGAGGAAAAAGCATTTCAAGGGGGAGAAGACACACCGAATAGTTATATATTGAAAAGGGGCATAAATCCAAAACATCACATCGGGTGACAGTCCTGGTAGTGGTAATCTCCGTATCAGGAATGAAGCGAAACACGTGAATTTACCAATGGTAGATTTGTTCCTGAGATATCCCCTCCCTATCTTGGGTACACATCTAAATAGTAGGTGAATCACCCCAATCGGTCGAACGTAACAACACGCAGATATGAAAAAAAGAGCACATGCAAATGTAGTAAGACGTATCTCAATTTATTTTAACATAACATAGCAACTGTAAAATAGCTTGCACATATTCAAGCGTATTTTTCCCCTAATGGAAAACAGACCAATCTATGCACGGTGGAAAAGTACTCATGCGTGGCGCTCTCTATATGTAAGGAGTAGGAGACGATGCATAAACTACACATCCGCCGAAACATTTATTTGTGTGCACATGTAAATACAGACAAACTGCACACGAAAGAGTGCGAAGGAAATTTAATAAAAGTATTGCAAAGAAGGGGATGCACTGCAGTTGGGGGGTTCGTGAAAGGAAAAGTAAAAGTTACTCATGCAGGATTTCACAATGAACTTCGAAATTGAAACTAAGTTTGCACGCATACTTTTGGTGGGTTATAAGAGAAAATAGCACCCCGTCTTCCACTGCGTATCCAACTAATCAAATAAATCAGCACGAAATGTACATGTCTAGGAGGTGCATGTATAACAGATGTATCTCTAACCGCGTGTGTGTTATGCAGACATTTCGCCGCTCATACATGATGCAACTGAGGAAGGTCAACTTGGCACAATACCGAACCGCGTCCTTACCACACAAAATGGATGATTAAAAAAGAGGAGGCGTAAATGTGTTTTACCAAAAATTATGCACTCTTTTCAAAAAAAGGACAAGGCGTAGTGGTAATGCTGGGTATCCATCTAGAGAAAAAATTTAAATGTGAAATCTGCACAGTTACAAAAACTGTTAATTAAAAAAGAGTGTAACTTTTATGGGTATTCAAAATGGGGGATTACTAACCCGGGAGGGCAGGAAGGAACAATGCGACAGGGTGTCCTACTTCACTCTCGGCGCTGCACACAGGTACACGGCAGTTGTGCCCTTATCGTTGGGGGGGTAGGTGCATGCAAATGTAGGCAATGCAGGTATAGGAAAGAACACATTAACGAAATCGCACAAACCTGCGCTTGCCTCTAACTTCTACGAAGGTGCAAAATTAAAAACAGGGCAAAAGGAGGCTCTGGGTGAACTTCCTAGGGAAGAAGCTTAATAATGGTAAAAAGCAGACGATGGGTGGGATGGAAAACACGATGAAAATGGTTTTTGTCACTCTTTCTGTTCATATAAATTGGAAGGTGGTTTAAAAAAGGGACTTACAAAACTATGTTGGGAGGAAGAAATTGATTTAAAAGAGTTGACCTTGAAAAAGTGAAGTGAAAAAAATTACCTGGAAAAATCGGACATGGAAAAAAAAAAAGATGACATGCAGAAAAAACGATGACATGCAAAAAATATGATGATACGAAAAAATAACGATGGCACGGAAAAATAACAATGACACGAAAAAATAACGGTGAAGTGGTGTGCCGAACACACTGTCCCCAGAAGCGACCGCCCCGCCGTGTACACTCCTTGCACATGTTGGGTTCCTCCGTGTGTTGGAGTTTTCCCTGGAAAATAAAGTTGGGCTAACGGGATACCGCTGGAATCGAACTGCATGCAAATGCACGCGATGGTTAGCTCCACGTCATGTCAGCGTGTACTCGTAACCATTCCACAAGAGCAGCACACACGCACATGGGTGTAAACGTGCATGCAGACGTACGTACATGGATACACGAGTACATTTATTTATGTGCTTTCCACCAATGAAAGAAGAGGCGGTGTACGTACATCATGCAACGTCGCTTCGCTACCCCGTGGGAGCTCATCCGTTATATTTTTTTCCCTCCTCCGGGCTTAATGCGCATGGTCCCGCCATCCGCATCATTATGTTCAGGTTCACACTATGGTTCACCCTAAAGGGATCCATGAAAAAACACGTACAAGATCATGCTTATCCTCATGTGTATGCTTATTTTTTTCCCGCTTTTCCGGTACTCTAGGGCGCGGTCTGCGCCCTCTCGCCCCGACGAGCGGAAATTAAGGCACCTCACAAAAAGGGGCCCAAGACAAAGTACCAACCGGCGAGCAGCCAGCTGTGCCAGCCATGCAAGGCAAGGAGAACGAAGCAGCTAGTTCCTTTTATCTTCCTCCCAGTTTATACATTCACAGTTTTTTTTTTTTTTTAGCTAGTTCTAGTGATCACTCTCAGCATAAATGAGGTATTTCCCCCTCCAAAAAAAACAAAAAAAACAAAAAAAAGTACCCTCATGGGGGAATTACTTAAGAAAATGAAATTTGTTACTTTTTGTGTGCACCGCATTGCCAGGAGGGATCGGAATGAGTAAGCCGATGTACCCGTGACTGCAGATGTTCTGCAGAATCCGCAGATGTACATACAGGATGACTTCCTCCACGTAGGTTCCCTCTCCTTTGGCCTGTTCTAACTCAGAGAGGGACACTTACACAGACGGAACAGAAACTCGTTTCACCTTTTTTCAACGAAGGTGCTGATTACCCGTCTGCTTATTTTAAAAAAAAAAGGAAAAAAATTTCTTCCTCTAAGCTTTCCCTACGTAGGGGCGCATTTCCAAGGAAGACCCAGCGTGGCAGTTAACACAGGTGTGCCTACTGCACGTAGAATATAAGGGGTCCTAGGGGGCTCCACTGATGGACGTGGATTTCCCCCTTAAAACACAATTGCCAGGTGCGGCGTTTTTCCCCTTTATAGGGAGGTAAAAAGGGGAAACCCTTTTTTAAAGAAACTCTGTGGGGATATCTCCTTAGAGGTTGAACGAAATTGTGTATCAACTAAGTGGACTTTTTTTTTTTTTTTTGGTGAGCTTGTGAATCCCGCATGGCGCGTTCACGCAACGTAAAGTACCATCCCCTCGATACGTAATTACCCCTTTTTAAGGGGCAAAACGCGCGGTGTAAAAAAAAAAAAAAAAAAAAAAAAAAAAAAAAAGAATCATCACGCATAGTAGTAATAACCTCGCACGAACATAGTTGCTAAGAACATCACGAACGAAGGTTACTCATGTTCGATCGCCCCTGCCGATGTGGTTTCCCCATTTACATATCAGAAGGACTACATAAAGGGATACCGCCTTATCTCTTAAGCGTGGTTAAAAATACTAGAGAGAGAATCGAATGGGTAATTCCCCCCACTCACAAACCCCACTTAAGGAGCAAAACATTAGCTTCGTAGCGAAAAAATTCCTCTAGTGTTCCTCACACGTTAGGATTAGCTGCACATGTGATTTCTTGACCGTATGTACAAAGGAATGCTCGTTCACCCCCCAATACAGAAGTATGCATGTGTATCTATAGACTACCTAATCTGAGAAGGTTTCCCTTGGTTACCCCAACGAATCCCGCGCATAGCCTCAACAGGCTACCTACAGAAGCGAAAAAAAAATTTCGTTATATAGGTAGGTGAAAATGAGCATCAACATCGAGAGACTCCAAAGCGAAGATGAAGTCGCGTTTAAGCTGAAGGGAGAAATTGCAACCATCGAAAAGGAAATAAAAAGTTGGTTCATAAAGAGGAGACTGAACATGGAGTTGAACTATTCGCTACATAACCTATTCGCAAACTACAACATTGTTGGATTGTCCATTAATAAAAATATCGACGTGAAGGAGAAGATGTTGTGGCATGATATAGTCAATGGGAAACCCACTCTGGAAGACACACTTAGTATGGATGCAAAAGAATACAAAGCAGATATGTACAGCAAGATGTGGGACAACAGCACCACTACAGAAAATCCATGTAGACTAGTTGGGTCGATTTTTTTCAGATGCTTAAAAAATAATTACCACTTAACAGAAACAGAACGAGAAGGTACGTGTATGCACAGCTTTGTAAACTTCACTAATTGTAGGAAGGCGCTGAAATTGCAACAGGCGAACAATATAAAAACTGCCCTCATGAAGCAGAATGCGGAGGACAACCATGCGAAGGCTCTCTTTGAGCGAAGGAGTGCTCTATTGGAGAAGCTGGAGACCCGCAGTACCTAGAGGAGGAGTGACCTCACAGTGAATTACATAATCCATGCGTTATACAAATACGCACAGTAGCACGAAAAAAAAAAAAAAAAAAAAAAAGAAAGAAAACAGTTGGCGCTACCTTTTTTGGTGCACGATTTTTTTTTTTTCCCCCCACGTGGTGCGCCCACTCTAGTACTTCAGTCCGCCCATAAAGGTGCGTGCGTCTGGTACCTGGCCGTTAAACGCGGCTGAAGAGAAGTCAAAGGTGGGATACTCATTCTGAAAGCGCTCCAAAAGAATTTTTTTCTTCGTGTTATCTTCATCGATGGCATTAATGCACTTGTGCCCCTTAAAAACGCTACTCCATGTTTCTGCCTTTCGCACCTTGGTTAAAAGGATGTGTAAATTATTGTCTTCAATGAACCAGTATGAGCACTCCTCGTCGATGAGGCCGGACAATTCCCCCTCCAAAAAACTTTCCATTCCCTTCAACCCAATTCGAATTCTCTTACTCTTAAGGTCGATGTCGAAGTCCTTTTTATTAACCACTCTGGAGTTCATATTGATGAAAATGTTTATCTCATCGATGCTCTGCTCCCATTCGTAAATAACGACGCCTGCGATCAGGGGGGAAGGGGAAAAAACAGCCCAAATGAAAAGACAACCTTCTTTCCGCACTTCCCTTCGGATAAGTGTCTACATGGGCCGCTCCAACGGGGATTGAAACAAAGAAGGTTAGCGCGATTCGTGGAATGTAAGCACGTCAAAAGTGATGCCCATTTTCTACTCTCCAAGAACTTACCATTGTTTACGTATTTGTGTCTCTTCGTATAAATGTCACCCATTTTTTAATTCTGCAAAATGCGTCCCAGGCAGGGGAAGGGGGGGAGGGGAGTCCCGAAAACTTTTACAAGATTTTGGAGGGAGTGAAAGAAAAAAAAAAATATAATAAAAATAATCGTTTTGCCCGTGTGGTTCTTCTATTGACCACCGGCGCGAGGGGAATACACAGCTTATGGAGACAGAAACGTATTCACATGCGCATACAAGTAAACGTAAATGCAAGAGCGTGTATGCGTGTACCCGTGCGCGTTTCCTTAATTCATCACACTTGGTAATTCGCTCCCTTGCGAGCCATGCTCACTGCGCGGGACGCTCGCTTTTCCCCGACTTTTGATTTTTTGTAAAAGTGGCGTGCGTGTACAATTCGATCCAATTGAGTTGCCCCTTGGTAAAGAAAAAAAAAAAAAAAGAAGAAAAAAAAAAATTGCCAACTGGTGAGCGATTTAATGGACGAGAAAATTTTCCCACCGGTACCGTCAGTCAGGCGGTAACACTGAGTGCTCAGAGTGAAGGATTATTTTTGCGAACATAAAAGGAGTTACCCCAGTTTTTACAAAATGCGTACGTGCACCAGGTGGAAGGAGAAAGCGTTTAGCCATATGACTGATTTACGCAAATGTATTTTATTCACTCACTTGGTGTACGTCTGCACAGGAGTCTCCACGCGGGTGAGGGACGCGTACAGAAGGACACATTTTGAAGGGACACGTACATGAGGTATTGCACGGACAGGGAAAAGAGGACATACTCCCCTTGATACGTTTTTTTGTAACACTTTTTTTGTAACACTTTTTTGTAACACTTTTTTTGTAATCCTTTTTTCTTCTCCATTTTTTTTTTGTTACTTTTTTTTTTTTGTTTGTTTTTTTTTTTTTTTGAACGTTACCCCGACGCATACGAATGTAACGTACCCGCGCAGGTGAGAGGCTCGGCCAAGTTAGGGAGGCCCAAGGGGATAAATGTTTTTTGGTCCCCTTTAAACCCCTGATAGAAGGAACTGCGAATCCAAAATGGGGGGAGACGGAGGCAGTTTGCCCCAGCGGGTGGACTTGGTTCGAATGAAACACAAGAAACTGAATGAAAGCACGGGGAGCCTGGGCTACGGCAAAAATACCCTCGTGACGGTGAACCAGGGCAGAAGTAACTTGAAGGAGCTGAGGGAGCATTACATGAGTCACTGCGCGATATCGCAGGTGAGGTCAGGGGGGAGATGATAGCGGAAAGGGGCGGATATTTCCCATTTTGCGGAGGGTTCGATGTTTTGACCGTGCCTTCCCACGCGTAAACGGCGACTGTAAGAAGTGGACCCGCCACGCGCACTGATTCTAAAAGCTACCGTCATCACCACCACCAACTACATACCAACTTTACCCCCTCCCCATAGGAATCGCTCAAAGAACCCTTCTTCTGCTGTCGCCGCGGCTACCTGTACAACACGGAGCATATCTTGAGCCTTATTTTGGCCAGGCAAGGCAAAAAGAAGAAGAAACGTAAAATAGAGGACTCGCAGTATGAGGCATTTGCTCACATCGGGTCTCTTAAGGACTTGGTGCTCTGCAAAAACAAATTGAATGAAGAGAACAAGTTGGTTTGTTCCATCTCGAACGAGATTATTAACCCCTCTTCCGGGGCCATGTGCCTCTTTTCCTGTGGCTGTGTGTTCTCCAAAAAGGTCTTCAGTCATGCGAACATTGCAAAAGTACGTGCGGAAGGGGGGAGGGAGGGGTGCGGCCTTGAATGGTGGTCTATAGCCCAATTCATGTGAACGTGATTTCCCCCCATACTTTACTCATTCTTCACATCCTTTCTCCCGTATGTAATATTCACCTGTGCAACGCACCTCCCTTTCCGATCACAGGAAAACGCATGCACAGCATGCAACACAAAATTCAAACCCAGCGATGTGATTGAAATTGCGAAGGTTAATAAACCCCTCATTGGAACGAGTGAAAAAAAGAAGAAAAGAAAAAGTGAGCAAGTGGATAAGGCAGAAAGGAAAGACAAGAGCCCGGCGGATAGGAAGCACCACACGCAGCACAATGAACAGAATTCCAACAAGTGACATGCTGATGAATACGTCCAAATGGGTTGGTAATTAGAATGCTGGACGAAATAGTGCCTTTGCAGTTACTTCGAGTCGTCTGAAGAACGGGAAAATCCTTGTAAATATTATGATATGTTATATATTTTCATTTTTGAGTGAAGGAAAATAGGGGGAGAACATTTCTCATCGCATGATTGGAAGAATATTTTAGTAGTAAAAATTATGACGACAAAAGCGGGAGGAAATACTGGAGGTCTCGTTTTCCTCATTTAGTGAAACAGCTCATAAACGGAGGAAATTAGTAAGAACTGCACACACTTGAATGTAATGTATCTAATCTTCGAAATATATTAATATAGGTGATACCAACAATTGTTCGCGTCTAAAGTGTATGTATTAGTGTATTAATATATATTAGCGAAATAAATAAAGAATATTATGGAAATGATAAGAACAGAAATAACAGTTGCGAGCATATATATGGTGTACTGGAAATTTTTAGTACACTTTATTCCAATTATATATTCCTAATGTAAATGAGCGAATTGGTGAATTATCATTATTAACTATTGCTGTTGTTTTTATGCACATGCGCCCATTGCGAATCATGTAACTAGGTACTTATCGGATAAGGGGTAGTCAGAACTATATTCCAATGCAATATGGATCAAGTAATCCTATGCAAATTCGTATTTTCACTACTCTTGGTGGAATAGGTATGTGATATTTTTTTATGTATTATCATTATTGAAATTCATACAAATTGTAACCTATATGAATGATAATATATATATCCTCATTTAAGGAGTTAAATTGCGGAAGTCTAATTTTCAATTATCATATTCTTTTAAGTTTTGTGGCACCTAAATTGGAAAATGCATAAACTGAAAAGTGCAAAATACGAATAAGATAAACATTTTAATTTGGCGTGGTCTTTATGGATTATTATTTGATAGAATCGAATATGTTAATTCAAGTTTGAGAAGGTACAAATATGTATTTATAGCCATGCGTAAATTTCGTACTTATAATTGAATTGGTATGTGCATTATCTCCATATAATTATGAATATGTTGCAATATGTAATTGGAGCTTTTATGTGGAAAAATGTATAACAGGAAAAAAATAAAAGAAGCATGTATGAATTTTGGAGTATATGGAAAAAGGGAAAAGAAGGAATCGTCGAGTTTCGGAAGGAATGAAATGGAATTCTTTTTTTTTTTTTTTTGTTTCTTTCTCTCTCCCAGTTTAAAGGAAAGTATAAGTCCCTTATGACCAGTAGTAATGGCGGAGCGCGTCTATGCTTCATTACTGAAGGATCAATTATATATTACCATTATGGATATAATTGTGTTTAAAGTAAGTTTAAGATGAGTTTATATTGTTTACAGAGAAAAGAAGAAAAATATACATCAAAATAATAATGTACATATCATACTTTGGCTACGATAAAACAGGACCGTTTCGTACGCTGTACCCTTTAATGAAGGATTTATAGTAAATTAAGGGCATGTAGTAAGAAGCACTAATTCAATTTGGATTCGTTGTAATAAAATATATAGTCACCTTAACTAGAGGGAAAAAAATAATAGTAGAACGAATTATGAAGCAATATATATTAAATTATAATAATTACATATAATTTATTAGATAGGTGCTTATACGAAACAAACATAAGAATCATTATTAGTTTCCTCCTTATTAGGACGGGGCATATAGTAGAACGGAATGTGTGGACAATGCTAAATGTAGTTACCATATGCTACGTTAATACGAAGGGAGTATATTACTAAAGAGAAATGTGTATACTGAAAAAAAAAAATAAAGACAGATATGTACATTCTATCAGGAGAAATGTTAATTATACGGAAGTAAATATATTTAGCATAAAGCATGAGTCAGTGGAAACATGTGAATGTGCATATGGAAGGAATGCACATGTTCTCCGTTTTTTGTGCCTTCACTATTACACTTTCCCAGATGAAGTTACTATGAATGAATAATTATTAATATAACATTTCGGGTGTTCTTTCTCCTAGTAATATTTTTGAATACATTTATATAAAAATATGTTTCAAGAAAGAACTGTATTCAGTATAACATAGTTTAGGATTACTATCTGCTATCATGTCAAATTTTACTTTCTTTATTAATAAATATATAAGGGATAGCACTGAAGCTGCACCTAACAAATGGGCTACTAATATATGGAATGTTACATATATTGGAAATAGGTAAGTATATGTTTTGAAGATATGTGTTGCATACGCTACTGCAGGCACTATTGTTACTATCAATTTAATTATGACAGGCGAGAATATGAAGAGCCCATATCTTCGGAGTACTTTTTTTATGAACAATTTTTTAGTCATATTCGGATCCTTCTTAAGGCTATATAAATAAGATAAGTACTTGAATGTTTTTTTTTCACCATATTTGTCCATTTTTTTCAAAAGTTCCAGAATATAAATTATCTTTTTTTTTTTCGTGGACTCTATATTGCTAGTTGGAGTACAGTTTGCCCTCAAGGTTATACTTGTTAATTTCGTTTCATTATTACATTTTTCTTCACTCTTTGGATAGGAACCAGGTGGCATTTCCTCATGTTCTACCGTTTTGTATGTTTCTTCTGGATTATTTGTTAATGGATTTCTATTTATGGAGTTTGCCGCATGGACCAATATGTATTGCATTCCTGTAGATTTATCCTGGTTACGCTGAAAACGAAGAATGAATATTTATTATGAGAAATAGTACTGTTTATGTCCTAAAGTAGTTTGCAATTGCTAAAAGTGAGATAAGCACAACGTAGGAAAAATAATTATTTAATATTTTTTCTATTATACCATGTCTTCGTAATAACTGCGTATTATAATGAAAATGGTACATATACAAATTTGAAGGGTACTGAGGAATTTATTCTTTTTCATTTATGTGAGCTTGTTCCTTTGTAACATTTACATTTCTTTTAACAAGGGAAGTCCATAATTATTGTTTCCTTTATGTAGATATCAGTAAAATATATTCATGGAATTCATTTTCTTCTTTTATATCTTCCTTCTTTCCTATTTTTATACATATTAAATATATGTATAAATCATTCTAAATAGAAATGAAAAATAGTTCATTTCAAATGATAGGCATTGGAATGTCGGAAGGAATAGTGGCTGATTTAGTGTTGCGCATAATATAGTACATCATGTTGTATAAATTATGTAACATCCGTTAGGAGGAGGTTCATTATTTATAAATTCTAGAAAAATATTCCTACTGCACTATTAAATTTTTTTTACTATAGTGCAGAATAATTGCAATTTTTTTTTATACTGTAAATTTTTTAATATGAACGATCCATAAAATGCGTTAGAGTTAAATTATGTTGATAGAATTTTTTAGCACTGCAGGAATAGTTTTCTAAAGGGAATTATTATTCTTTATATTATTAGATTTCTCAGATGTGCTGTTCATTATAAGAGCAGTGCCTTTTTTTTTTTCTTAAAATAATAGAATTTTCTTTTTTTTTTTTTTTTTTTTTTTTTTTTTCCTTCTTTTTGTACACTTACTTATGTATATTTAGGAAACATTTCTTTTATGTGGATTTATGTACATCTTTGTGTGATGCCCCTTTTTTCCTGATGAACTTTCATTAGAATGTCTTTAGTAATTTATTAAAATCTAATGATACTGCAGAAAAAGGGGCTACAGAAATATATATATATATATATATATATAGTGTGCCATGGGAGAACATATACTCATTATTTCAGCCTATAAATATATAATACACGGGAAAAGAGGGAAGTAGCATTATATACTGGGCTGGAGAAAAAAAAAAAAAGAAAAGTTACTTAGCTAGTTGTCGAAAAGAAAAAAAAGAAAAAAGTTACATTAGCTAGTTGTGGAAAAGAAAAAAAACAAAAAAAAAAAAAAAAGGACAAAGAGAAAATGTTATGAAGAAAGAACATATTTTTAAGGACTTCCCCCCAAGGGGAGGAAAAACTATTTATCATCTTATCATGAATCACCGCTTCGTATAAAACTGTTTTATGTAGTTAATGAGGGAGGATTCATTTTCGAAGTTCTTTTTTATATTTAGGCGAATAATGTGGGTGCTATACATGATATTTACTTTTTCTTCTACAATTATGTTAGAAGTGATGGTCTCGGGTGATCGTTCGTAATCTTCAATGTTTAGGAATGTGTTGGAGTTTACCTTTTGTATTATTTGCACGTGGATATTTATATCGCTATACTTAAGGAGGCCCTGTTCGAATTTGGATGTCTCGACTAGGGGAGAAATTTTGCACTCGCACTGGAGGGGGATGGGGTTGTGGGGAAATAAGTAGGTGAAGGAGGGGTTGTTTCGAAGCAATTGATTCTAGACGGGCAGTTCAACACCGTCGGTTCAACGCTGTCTATTCAACACGGCCGGTTCAACGCTGTCTATTCGGCACTGTTGGTGGAACACATTAAGGCAAGAGTAAAACTTAGGTGGCGAAAACTACTCAGTGAAGAGTTCCCCTTACCTTGGTGCCATCGCGGACAAAGTTGTTGTAAGGGGATGGTCGCGAGCACACCTAATTGCCTTGGCCAATCCATAAATCCTTCCATGCATGCGTTCCATCCTAGGACTCTATGTATTGAATGTTCAGTTTCTCCCTCCATATGCACTTGCACGAGCTTTCCGGTTTTATCTATGTGCAAGAAAGTTTTTCCTTTCCCCCTCCCTCAAGGCAACTGAAGCTAACCCCGGTACCCTATTCAAATATCCTAGGAACCTTACAAACATACCCCTACAACCTTATTCCAGCACCCCTAAACTTCATTCCAATACCCCTAAAACCTTATTGTAATACCCCTAAAACATTATTTTAATACCCTACAACCTTACTCCTAAACCCGGAATCTGACTTCTAACATACTGCACCTCGTAATGATCCTACCCCGCTTTTTTTTTTTTTTTCTCTTTTCTTTCATTTTTTCTTTTTTTTCCAATGTGGTAAGGTAGTGCGTATGCCTATTTGCCTTTTCTTTTTTTTTATTCTTTTCATTTTTGCGAAAAAAAAAAAAAAAAGAAAAAAAAAAACCTGTCACCCTAGAACCGAAAGCATACACCCTGAAGCGTACACCCTAAAATGCGAAATCTTACACATATACACCGTAAAATATTATAAATCTCGCAACCTAAAAATACGAAATCTTACACATATACACCTGTAAAATATTATAAATCCCGCAACCTAAAAATACGAAATCCTTCACATATACACCGTAAAATATTAAATCTCGCAACCTAAAAATGCGAAATCCTATACATGTACACCGTAAAATATTATAAATCCCGCAACCTAAAAATGCGAAATCTTACACATATACACCGTAAAAATATTATAAATCCCGCAACCTAAATACGAAATCTTACACTTCTACACCGTAAAATATTATAAATCCCACAACCTAAATGCGAAATCTTACACATATACAACGTAAAATATTAAATCCCGCAACCTAAAAATACGAAATCTTACACATATACACCGTAAAATATTATATCCCGCAACCAAACAATGCGAAATCATACACATATACACCGTAAAATATTATAAATCCCGCAACCTAAAAATGCGAAATCCTGCACATATACACCGTTAAAATATTATAAATCCCGCAACCTAAAAATACGAAATCTTACACATATACACCGTAACATATTATAAATCCCGCAACCTAAAAATGCGAAATCCTGCACATATACACCGTAAAATATTATAAATCCCGCAACCTAAATACGAAATCTTACACATATACACCTGTAAAATATTATAAATCCCGCAACCTAAAAATGCGAAATCTTACACATATACACCGTAAAAATATTATAAATCCCGCAACCTAAATATGAGAAATCTTACACATATGCAACGTAAAATATTATAAATCCCGCAACCTAAAAATGCGAAATCTTACACATATACACCGTAAAAATATTATAAATCCCGCAACCTAAAAATGCGAAATCCTGCACATATACACCGTAAAATATTATAAATCCCGCAACCTAAATACGAAATCTTACACATATACACCGTAAAATATTATAAATCCCGCAACCTAAAAATGCGAAATCCTGCACATATACACCGTTAAAATATTATAAATCCCGCAACCTAAAAATGCGAAATCTTACACTTCTACACCGTAAAATATTATAAATCCCGCTACCTAAAAATGCGAAATCTTACACATATACAACGTAAAATATTAAATCCCGCAACCTAAAAATGCGAAATCTTACACATATACACCGTAAAAATATTAAATCCCGCAACCTGAAAATGCGAAATCCTATACATGTACACCGTAAAATATTATAAATCCTGCAAACCTAAATACGAAATCTTACACATATACACCGTAAAATATTATAAATCCCGCAACCTAAAAATGCGAAATCTTACACATATACACCGTAAAAATATTAAATCGCGCAACCTAAATGCGAAATCTTATACATACACACCGTAAAAATATTATATCCCGCAAAACTAAGTGCGAAATCTTACACATATACACCGTAAAAATATTATATCCCGCAACCTAAAAATACGAAATCTTACACATATACACCGTAAAATATTATAAATCCCGCAACCTAAAAATACGAAATCTTACACATATACACCGTAAAATATTAAATCCTGC
This sequence comes from Plasmodium knowlesi strain H, assembly GCF_000006355.2. NCBI lineage: Eukaryota > Apicomplexa > Aconoidasida > Haemosporida > Plasmodiidae > Plasmodium > Plasmodium knowlesi. The sequence continues at coordinate 1,125,807 of NC_011908.2, read as the reverse complement.
AACCTAAAAACGAAATCCTGCACATATACACCGTAAAATATTATAAATCCCACAACCTAAATACGAAATCTTACACATATACACCGTAAAATATTAAATCCCACAACCTAAAAATACGAAATCCTTCACATATACACCGTAAAATATTAAATCTCGCAACCTAAGAATGCGAAATCTTACACATATACACCGTAAAATATTATAAATCTCGCAACCTAAAAATACGAAATCCTGCACATATACACCGTAAAATATTAAATCCTGCAACCTAAAAATGCGAAATTTTACGCATATACACCGTAAAATATTATAAATCCCGCAACCTAAAAATGCGAAATCCTACACATACACCCCGTAAAATATTATAAATCCCGCAACCTAAATACGAAATCTTACAAATACACACCGTAATATATTATATCCCGCAACCTAAATGCGAAATCCTGCACATATACACCGTAAAATATTAAATCCCGCAACCTAAATACGAAATCTTACACATATACACCGTAAAATATTATAAATCCCGCAACCTAAAAATGCGAAATCCTACACATATACACCGTAAAATATGAAATCCCACAACCTAAAAATGCGAAATCTTACACATGTACACCGTAAAATATTATAAATCCTGCAAACCTAAATACGAAATCTTACACATGCGCCCTAAGAGGAACTAAATTTTACATTGAATATAAATCCTGAACCCGTAGCACGGAACCTATACTCCCAAATCGTAAGCATGCAACATGAAAATCGACATCTTATAACCTCAGCCATAATATCCTAACCCTAAAGCCTGACTTCTATACCCTGAAACCTTATTCTAATACCCCTACAACCTTATTCTAACACCCTTACAACCTTTATTCCTATACCCTACAACCTTACTCCTATACCATAAACTTTCTCCTTATTCCCGAATCTGACTCCCCTATCCTGGAGCCTTTTTTCCTTTGTTCAGTTCCATTCCTGCTTAGTTTTACTTTTTTCGTATAGAGTCTTTTCTTTTTTCACTTCTCCTGCTTTTCTTTTCTTTCCTTTTCCTTTTCCTTTGGTTGGATATTTTAGTTTTTTTCTCTTTTTCCTGTAAGTTATTTTTTTCTCCATTTTCCTTTAAATTGTCTTCCTTTTAACTCCACCTTAAACCTTTCTTTTCTCCCTTAAAACCTTCCTTCCTTTTCCACCTTTAAAACTTCTTCCTTTTCCCCCTTTAAAACTTCCTTCCTTTTCCCCCTTTAAACCTTCCTTCTCCTTCCCCCTAAACCTTCCTTCTCCTTCCCCCTAAACCTTCTTTCCTTCCTTCCCCCTAAACCTTCCTTCCCCTTCCCCTTCCCCCCTTCCTCTTTTTTCCATCTTTGTCATTTCTTAGACACCTTCCCTTTCTTACATCATTCCTCATTATTCCTCTTTCTACATTTTCCCATCCTATACCACATCATTCACTAATCCAACATTTTATACCGCGTCATCATCCCATGAACTTCCCCTTTTTTTTTTTTACAGCTGAGGAATGCATGAAAAACAGCAGCAAGAAATTTTGCCAGCGCTTGGAATGTGCACAACAACATTGGAATTTGACGAAGGAGAAGAGCAACACCGTAAGCGGCGGAAAGACTGTCTATATATACACATACATACATATACATTTGCATATATGTATACGTATATATGTGTATATATATGTATGTGTATACATGTATGTATATATGTATATATATATATATATGTATATGTATGTATGTATACCTATGTATATATATGTATATATGTATATATATCTATATATGTATATGCATGTGCTATATGTATATATATAGGCATGTAGGAGTATATTTTATATATACCTACATGTATATACGTGTATATGTAACATATATATATGTATATAGATGCATATATACAATATATGTGTAATGATATATCAGTTCATGTATATATATATATATATATATTCTTTTTTATTTCTCTATATATATGAAATGTGGATATAGGGTGTTCTCACATAGTCATATGATAAATAAGTAATTATGAAGAATGTTTTTTTTTTTCGAACATAATTGTATAAAATTATAGGAGAATAAATAATGCTTGTATAAGAAGGAAATTCTCAAAGGAAGGAATGTAAGAAGGTTTAAGGGGACGGAAGGAAGCTTCTTTTCCTTCGTTTTTTTTTAGAACAACAATAATATATGGCCTGGTGTTTTAGCCACCTTTAGGGGGGAGAAAAAGAATCTTTTCCTTTTTTTCTATAGGTGTTTTAAAGGGGGAAAACAAACAGGGTTTTACAGGTAAGGAAAGAAGGTTTCTTAAAGGAGGGGGGAAAAAGAAAAAAGGTTTTCAAAGGGAAGGAAAAGAAGAAAGAAGGTTTTCAAAGGAGGAAAAAGAAAGAAGAAAGAAGGTTTCCTAAGGGAGAAAGGAAAAGAAAGATTTAAAGGGGGGGAAGAAAAAGAAGGTTTCCAGAAGGAGGGAAGAAAAAGAAGAAAGAAGGTTCTACAGGGAAGAAAAAGAAGGTTTTCAAAGGGGGAAGAAACAAGAAGGTTTAAGGAAGGAAGAAAAAGAAGGTTTAAAGGGGGGGGAAGAAAAAAAAGGTTCTTTTTCCTCGATTTAGGGTTAGAACAATAATATATGGCCTGGTGTTTTAGCCACCTTTAGGGGGGGAGAAAAAGAATCTTTTCTTTTTTTCTATAGGTGTTTTAAAGGGAAGAAAAAGAAGAAAGAAGGTCTCTTAAGGGAAGGAAAAGAAGGTTTTTAAGGGGGGAAGGAAAAAAGAAGGTTTTAAAAGGAAAGGAAAAGAAGAAAAAAGGTTTTCAGAGTGAGGAGAAAAAAGGTTTTCAGGGGGGGAAAGGGGAAGAAGAAAGAAGGTTTAAAGAGAAGAAAAAGAAGATTTTAAAGGAGGAGGAAAAAGAAGGTTTCTTAAAGGAAGGAAAAAGAAGGAAGGTTTTCAAAGGGAAGGAAAAGAAAGAAAGAAGGTTTTTAGAGGGAAGAAAAAGAAGGTTCCTTAAGGGAAGGAAAAGAAGGTTTTCAAAGGAGGGAAGAAGAAGAAGGTTTTAAAGGGTGGAAGAAAAAGAAGGTTTAAAGCAGAAGAGAAAGAAGGTTCATTAGAGGGGGAAGAAGATTCTTTCCTAGGTTATTAGAACAATAATATATGGCCTGCTGTTTTGGCCACCTTTTGGGGGGGAGAAAAAGAATCTTTTCTTTTTTTCTATAGGTGTTTTAAAGGGGGAAAACAAACAGGGTTTTACAGGTAAGGAAAGAAGGTTTTCTAAGGGGGAAGAAAAAGAGGAAAGAAGGTTCCTTAAGGGGGGTAAAGGAAAAGGAAGGTTTAAAAGGGGAAGAAAAAGAAGATTAAAGAAGGTTTTCAAAGGGAAGAAAAAGAAGGTTTAAAGGACGAAGAAGAAAAAGGTTTTAAGGGAGTAAGAAATAGAAGGTTTCTTAAAGGAGGAAGAAAAAGAAGGTTTTAAAAAGGAAGGAAAAGAAGAAAGAAGTTTTTCAGAGGGAAGCAAAAGAAGGTTTTCTTAAGGGAGAAAGAAGAAAGAAGGTTTCTTAAAAGGGGGAAAGGGAAAGGAAAGTTCTTTCCTAGGTTATTAGAACAATAATATGGCCTGGTACATAACCACCCTAAGGGGGGAAAAGAAGAAAGAAGGTTTTCAAAGGGGGAGGAAAGAAAAAGAAGGTTTCTTAAAGGGAGGAAAGGAAAAGGAATGTTTTAAAGGGGGAAGAAAAAGAAGATTTCTTGAGGGAAGGAAAAGAAGAAAGAAGGTTTTTTAAGGGGGTAAAGGAAAAGGAAGGTTTTTAAGGGGAAGAAAAATAAGGAAGGTTCAGTTCCCTCGGTTATTAGAACAACAAGTATATGGCCTGGTACTTATTTCTTTCAGGAGGAGAAAGAATCTTTTTTCTCTATAGGTATTTTAAGGGGAAGAAAAAGAAGGTTTCTTAAAGGAGGAAAAAGAAAGAAGGTTCTCAAAGGGTGAAGAAAAAGAAGTTTTCTTAAGGAAAGAAAAAGAAGTTTTCTTAAGGAAAGAAAAAGAAGGTTTAAAGGGGGGTAAGAGAAAGAAGATTTATAGGTCGAAAGGGAAGAAAAAGAAGATTTATAGGGAAAGAAAGAGGTTTTCAAGGGGGAATGGAAAGAAGGTTTTAAAAGGAGGAAAAAGAAAGTAGATTTAAGGGGAGAAAAGAAGAAAGAAGGTTTAAATCAGAATAAAAAGAAGATTTTAGGGGGGAGAAGAAAAAGAAGGTTTCTTAAAGGGGGTAAAGAAGAAAGAAGATTTCCTAAGGGGAAAGAAAAAGAAGATTTAAGGGACGAAGAAAAAAGAGGTTTGAAGAGGGAAGAAAAAAAGAAGGTTCTCAAAGGGGGAAAAGGAAGCAGGAAGGAAAGTTCTTTCCTCGGTTATTAGAACAATAATATATGGCCTGGTACTTAACTCCTTAAGGGAAGAAGGAGGTTTCTTGAGGGAGGAAGAAAGAGAAGGTTCTCAAAGGGTGAAGAAAAAGAAGGTTTCTTAAGGGAGGAAGAAAAAGAAGATTTAAAGGGGGAAGAAAAAGAAGGTTGCTCAAAGGGGTAGAAGAAAAAAAGAAGGTTTTCAAAGGGAAAGAAAAGAAGAAAGAAGGTTTTCAGAGGGGGAAAGGGGAAGAAAAAGAAGGTTCCCTAAAGGGGTAACAGAAGAAAGAAGGTTCAGTTTCCTCGGTTTTTTAGAACAACAATATATGGCCTAGTACTTAACTCCCTAAGGGAAGAAATAGAAGGGTTTACAGGGAAGGGGAAGAAGGTTTCTTAAAGGAGGAAGGAAAAAAGAAGGTTTCTTAAAGGGAGGAAAAGAGAAAGAAGGTTTCTGAGGGGAGGGAAGAAAAAAAAGGTTCTTTTTCCTAGATTTAGGGTTAGAACAACAATATGGCCTGGTACTTCGCCACCTTAGGGGGAAGAAAAGGAATCTTTTCTTTTTTTCTATAGGTGTTTTAAAGGGAAGGAAAAGAAAGAAAGAAGGTTTAAAGGGAAGAAAAAGAAGGTTTCCTAAAGGAGGAAGAAAAGGAAGGTTCTTTTTCCTCGATTTGGGGTTAGAACAATAATATATGGCCTGGCTTTTAATCACCTTAATGGAAGAGAAAGAATCTTTTTTTTTTTTTTAAGGTGCTTAAAGGAGGGAAAGAAAGAAGGTTTCTTAAAGGAGGAAAGAAAAAGAAGATTTAAAGGGGGGAAGAAACAAGAAGGTTTAAGGGGGGGAAGAAAAGGAAGGTTTATTTGGGGGGAGAAAAAGAAGGTTTATTTGGGGGAAGAAAAAGAAGGTTCCTTAAGGGAAGAGAAAGAAGGTTTAAAGGGGGGGAAGAAATAAAAGATTTGTAAAGGAAAGAAGATTAAAGAAGGTTTTCGAAGGAGGAAGAAAAAGGAGGTTTCTTAAAGGGAGGAAAGAAGAAAGAAGGTTCTTTTTCCTCGATTTAGGGTTAGAACAATAATATATGGCCTGTTGTTTAGCTTCCCTAGGGGGAGAAAGAATCTTTTTTTTTTTCTGTAGGTGTTTTAAAGGGAAGGAAAAGAAGGTTTCCTAAAGGAGGAAGAAAAAGAGTTTTACAGGTAGGGAAAGAAGGTTTTCATAGGGAGGAAAAAGAAGGTTTATAGGTAAGAGAAAGAAGGTTTTCAAAGGGGGAAAGGGGAAGAAGAAAGAAGGTTCCTTAAAGGGAGGAAGAAGAAAAAGAAGGTTTAAATCAGAATAAGAAGAAGATTTTAAAGGGGAAAAGAAAAAGAAGATTTAGAGGGGGGAAGAAAAAGAAGGTTTCTCAAAGGAGGAGAAAAGAAAGAAGGTTTCTAAAGGGAGGAAGAAAAAGAAGGTTTCTCAAAGGAGGAGAAAAGAAAGAAGGTTTCTAAAAGGAGGAGAAAAGAAAGAAGGTTTCTTAAGGGAGGAAAAAGAAAAAGAAGGTTTCTTAAAGGAGGAAGAAAAAGAAGGTTTCTTAAGGGAAGAAAAAGAAGATTTAAAGGGGGGGAAGATAAAAAAGGTTTCTTAAAGGAGGAAGAAAAAGAAGGTTGTTAAAGAAGAAGAAAAAGAAGATTTAAAGGGGGGGAAGATAAAAAAGCTTTCTTAAAGGGGGAAGAAAAAGAAGAAAGAAGATTTAAGGGGGGAAGAAAAAGAAGGTTTCCAAAGAAGAAAAGAAAAGAAAAGGAAGGAGGAAAAATATATATATATATATGTATATGTGTCGAATTGAAAGGATATATATAGAGGAATATTTTGTAGCAAAAAAAAAAAAAAAAAAAAAAGTGGTGTGGGGGTGCTGGAGGAGAAGAGGAGAAGGAAAGAATATGTATATATATATACATAGTTTTCTTTTTTTCTTAATTGTACATATATTACATATATATATATATATATATATATATTTTTTAGTTCTATATATTATATATATATATATAGTATATAATTTTTTTTCTTTTGTTGACGAAGACATACAACAATGGTGACAGCAGGAGGCAGTAGTGGCGGCGGTGGCCCCGGTGGAGGTGGCGGTGTAGGCGGTGGTACCGTTGGTACCACTTCTTTGTTTGTAGAGTGGCTACAGAAGGTGGCTGCGGATGCCGCGAGCAGTGGGCACGGTACTCCCGTAGAGGCAGGAAAAATTACCGTAAGTGAATATATATATATATGTCTATATGGATATATATATATGTATATATATGGATATATACATGCATATATATGTACATATATTCGTGCACACATCCCCCATATTATCTACTCCCCCTGTAGGCAGAAATGCAGAAGAGTTTGGGAGCAGCATGGGAAGAATTGAAAAGTTCGTTGGGGAGGCAGGAGTCCTTCGAAATAAATGAGCTCTGTACTCAGGGAGTACAGTGGGCGACGAACCCATGGGAAAGGCAGTATAAAGAAATATTATGTGAAGCTATATTAGAAATAAAATACTTCATGAATGGAGTAGGAACGAAGAGGACGACAGCGATGAAGAAGGATGCTGTCACCATTGAGCAACTGACCGAGGGCAAAGCTTATTCACGTTGTACCGTGGGCACCGTCGCTTTAGCCACAATCTACGGAGATCATTGTAAATTGAAGGAGGTCATGCAGAAAATTGAACAGGAAATAGAGCCCCAAGTGAAAGGAAAATTAGAGGGACACTTGAGCAAGAATGCACAGAACCTCCGGAGCCAATTGGATATATGTGAAGGAAAAGTGGATGAGATAGGCTTAATGCTCGCTAAAGCACTTCTCCAGGACAGAATTAGGAATTGGGCCCAGGACGACAGGAAGAAGGGGGAAATGAAGAGGGTGCAAAAAAGCGGGGAAGATGGGAAATGGAGGGTGGGGGGAACTTTGTGGTTGGATTGGGGACAGGTCTGTAAGGACGGGGGGAAGGACGACGAAGAAAAGAAGAAGAATTATTTAGAACAGAATAAAGCAGATATGGTATCCTTCGCAGGGCTAAAGAAGAACGACAGTGACCCTGAAAATGATCAATCATCCACCTTAGGAGACATACTAACGAAGCCGGAGTTATCTCTGAAGGAGGACATCATAAGACAAGCACTTACAGCAGCACTCTCGAATGGAACTCCTTTTAACGCAGAAACTCTAACCAAGACGTTAAACGAGGAAACTAATAAAAAGTTAGGTAAGTATTCTATTATTAATATATTAGTAGTGTATCACACCATTAAAGTATTAATATATTAATGTATTAATATATTAATGTATTACATCATTAATATATTACATCATTAATATATTACATCATTAATGCATCATTAATATATTAATGTATTAATATATTAATAATGTATTAATATATTACATTATTAATATATTACATCATTAATATAATACATCATTAGTGTAATAAATTAATAATGTATTACATCATTAATATATTGATGTATTAATATATTAATGTATTACATTATTAATGTATTAATGTATTAATATATTATATTATTAATGTATTACATCATTAATGTATTACACCATTAATGTATTACATCATTAATATAGTACATCATTAATGTATTAATATATTAATAATGTATTAATGTATTCATGTATTCATGTAATAAAAAAAAGGAAAAGTAATAAAAAGAAAGAAAAGGAAAAGAAAAAGGGAATTAATAAAAAGAAGGGGAAAGAAAAAAAAAAAAAAACATTCATATTAGAAGAAAACAGGAAGTAAAGAAATGGATATAAGGAAAAAGAAAAAAGAAAAAAAAAAAAAAAAATAAAATAAAATAAAAAAGTAAATGTAGGTGAATGGGGTGTACATGTGTAAGATTTCGTATTTAGGTTGCGGGATTTATAATATTTTACGGTGTATATGTGTAAGATTTCGCATCTTTAGGTTGCGGGATTTATAATATTTTACGGTGAATATGTGTAAGATTTCGCATTTAGGTTGCGGGATTTATAATATTTTACGGTGTATATGTGTAAGATTTCGCATTTTTGGGTTGCGGGATTTATAATATTTTACGGTGTACATGTATAGGATTTCGCATTTTCAGGTTGCGGGATTTATAATATTTTACGTTGCATATGTGTAAGATTTCGCATTTTTAGGTTGCGAGATTTATAATATTTTACGGTGTATATGTGTAAGATTTCGCATTCTTAGGTTGCGAGATTTAATATTTTACGGTGTATATGTGCAGGATTTCGTTTTTAGGTTGCAGGATTTAATATTTTTACGGTGTATGTGTACGACTCCGTATTTAGGTTGCGGGATTTAATATTTTACGGTGTATATGTGTAAGATTTCGTATTTAGGTTGCGTGATTTAATATTTTACGGTGCATGTGTAAGATTTCGCATTTTTAGGTTGCGGGATTTATAATATTTTACGTTGTATATGTGTAGGATTTCGTATTCAGCTTATGGGATTACATGATGGAAGTTATAATTTTAGGGTGTAAGGACAACAATATATGGTGTGGTATTTAGATGTATTACGGGAAGATTCTTTTCTTTTTTTTTTTTTTAAGAACAAATAAAAAGGAAAAAAAAAAAAAAAGAAGAATATGTGTTCTTAAGAAAAAAGAAGAATGTTTTTTTTTTTTTCTATAAACAAAAGGTGTCCTTTCACCAACAAAAAAAAAAAAAAGAAAAAATTTTTGCAAACAAAATAAGAAATAAATGTGGAAGAAAGAATACTTTTTTTTTTTTTTTTAAAATATGTTCTAATTATATGAATGCTTTAGCGTTCTTGCACACTTTTTTTTCGCGGAAACCGTAATATAGTGTTCCGCGTAGGGGGCGCGAGCGCTCGCGCGCGCATGTCCCATACACTTTTTTACGAGAATAGGATATAACACCTATTGGGGGGAACTCTCGAATAAGGAGAAAAAGAAGAAAAAAAAAAAAAAAGAAAATAATATAAGGTGTGGGGGGAAGAGTATGATGAGGAGGATGAAGGTGATGAGAAGGTTTTGGGGGTGTTAGGAATTAGATTCCGCGTTAAGGAATAAAGTTTTCGGGGTGTTGGAAGAAGGTTATAGGGTTGTTAGAACGAGGTTTCAGGGTATAGGAATAATGTTGTATGGGTGTTAGAACGAGGTTTCAGGGTATAGGAATAAAGGTTGTTGGGGTGTTAGAATAAGGTTTTAGGGGTGTCAGAAATCAGATTCCGGGTTTAGTAGTAAGGTTTTAGGGTATTAGAATAAGGTTGTAGGGTATAGGAGTAAGGTTTTATGGTATAGGAGTGAGGTTGTACGGTATAGGAATAATCTTCTAAGAGTATAGGAGTAAGGTTTTAAGGGTATAGGAATAAGGTTTTAGGGGTATAGGAATGAGTTTTCAGGGTTTAGGAGTAAGGTTCCGGGGTTTAGGAATAAGGTTTCGGGGTTAGCTTTACTTGAGTAAGGGGAAGGGAAAGGTAAAACTCCTCGAAGACAGAAACCGGATACTACACACTAACCCGATGGTATGAACCCGATGGTATGGACCGGATGGTATGGACCCGATGGTATGAACCTGATGGTATGGACCGGATGGTATGAAGCGGATGGTATGAAGCGGATGTTATGAACCGGATGGTATGAACAGGATGGTATGAACTGGATAGTATGAACCGGGTGGTATGAACCGGACGGTATGAACTGGATCGTATGAACTTGTTGGTATGAACCGGATGGTATGAACCGGATGGTATGAACTGGATGGTAGTAACAGGATGGTATGGACCGGATGGTATGAACTGGATGGTATGAACCGGGTGGTATGAACCGGATGGTATGAACCAGATGGTATGAACCGGATGGTATGAACCGGATGGTATGAACAGGATGGTATGAACTGGATAGTATGAACCGGGTGGTATGAACCGGACGGTATGAACTGGATCGTATGAACTTGTTGGTATGAACCGGATGGTATGAAGCGTGTGGTAGAAACCGGATGGCAGGGGCGCATCCCAGCATCCCTCCCGGGATGGGTAGGTAAAACTCCTCGAAGACAAAGACCGGATACTATACACGAACCTGATGGTAGTAGTCGGATGGTAGGTATCGAATAGTGGGAAGTGGATGTTTGGAACTGGATGGTATGAACCGAATGGTATGAACCGGATGGTATGGACCGGATGGTATGGACCGGATGGTAGTAACCGGATAGCAGGGAAACCGAAATGTACAGAACAATACGACGGGATGAAGATGAATGGACGGGTATAATTTGAAGGAAAAAAAAAAATTAAAGGAAGACAAATGCGGGAAGAAGAAGGGGAAATATGCAAACGGGAACCATATGTACATAGCACAATTTCATTTACTTCTATTCCACCCTTTCTTCCACTCAGCGGAAAATTGCATCCAGAAGAACAGCGGAGACGGCAAATTATGTTATCGCTTAGATTGCATGAAACAACTATGGGACAATAAAGGGGGACAGACGCCTAATGCGGTAAGTGGGAGAATGGAATGTACATATACATATACATATATGCATATATACATATATGGACATATGTACATACGTATATGTATATGTATATGTATATGCATATACATGTATACATATAGACACATATATATGTACACATACATGTATAAATATGTATATATATATATTTACCTGTAGGAGGCCCTGTGGGAGGACGTCCGAACTCAAGCCACCGACCTCGTCACAAACGTATCTAACAATGTGGGGAGCGACAGCGATGCAGACACTCTGTGCAAGGACGTTACATGCCCAAATGATAATGCAGCGGATTGTGTGAGCAAAACAACATGCAACATTATGATTAAAGCATTGAAAGAGGTACATAAAAATGGGAAAGGAGGCCCAGAGAATTATCAAATATTCCGTCCTACCTTTCGTTGTGTAATATTGAATGCATTGGCAGAGAAATTAAAGGAACGGGCGTACAAGGGTGGTTATGCTTGTGCTGTAGAGGAAGGAATAGAAGAGGCCCTCAAGAAGGGGGAGGATAGGAGTAATCTCGATAAGTGGTGTAATGGGAATGGTAAAGGGAATAGTTCCTGTCAGCCATGTGGAAAGCAGCATCGGGTGTGCACAGGTTCCAAAATTGGGGGAAAGAACCCGTTGGAGGAAGTAAGGAAGGAGTTAGACAACCCCACCAACAGCACCAACATACAGAAAACATTATCCACAATAGAAGGGAAGGTCACTTTATGTGATCGTATGAATTGTATAATCAAACAATTAAAACCAGCGGACCCATCCAACCCACAGAATGCAAGCACCATCAGCGCGGTAAGTAGAATATGGTGACGGAAAGGGGGAAAAAAATGTACATACAGAAGTATATACATACACATCTATATATACCATATATATACATATGCATATGTACATACATATACATATACACATATATATACATTTCCATGTATACACATATATATGTATATATGTATGTATATACATATGTATACATGTATGTGCATATGCATATATATATATATTATACCACCACCTTATGCAGGAAAAATTCTGGACGGAAGATGTTAAGAAATTGTGGAATGAATTGGCAGGAGCAATGAAGGACAGTAATTGGAACGGAAGAGGAAATGGATGTGATCAATTGAAAGGTGCAACACCGTCTGAACAGACGGCATGCAATTATTTGCATGCCGGGTTCAGCAAACTGAAGGATATTACTGCGTCCATAGAGACTGACGGCACTAAATACCTCACCCTGAGTAAAGACTCATCGTTTGTTCAAACTATGGGTTGTTTCTTACTTCACGCTTATGCAAAACATATACAAAAGGAATCCATTTGTGATATTGAAAATGGAATAAAGGAAGCTTTCAAGTCATGGGGTCCAATTACTAAGGACAATTGCACGAACGGTAGTTCGTGCATTCAATGTAAATGGGAGGATAAGGACTATGACAACTGCAAAATTAGCACAAATGTAGGCACAACGAGAACGGAAGTAAAGGGGAAATTGGAAGAAATTGTCAATAAGGACAGGGACTCCAACATAACACAAATGCTAACTGAAATAAATGAAATGACTTCTTTATGTGACCATATGAAATGTATAGCATCCCACCTAAATTCCTCTACCAGACAAGGACAAACGACTAATGCGGTAAGTAGAGTACATCTGCTGTAAGTAGAATTAGGCGGGTAAAAGAACTCTACATATATACATACATATACATAGATTTGTAGATATATATATATATATATATATATATATATATATATACTATCACCATCTTATACAGGACGAATTCTGGGGGGAGGCTGGCGATGTTAAGAACTTGTGGAAAGAATTGGTAGAGGAAATGACAAAGAAAGGCAATGTAAACGGAAACGTAAATGGACATTGTAATGGATTGGATAATCCATCTGCGACAGCGGCATGCAATTATTTGCATGCCGGTCTTAAATACTTAGAGGAAAATTCAACATCTAAAGGAAAAGACGGTAAAATCTTGGATAAGGACCCATCGTTTAGACAAACGATGGGTTGTTTTTTACTTCATTCTTATGCAGAACATATGAAAGAAAAATCTACTTGTGTTATTACTGCTGGTATAAAACAGGCATTTGAAACTGCTGGTAAGATTGGTAATAATGTCTCTTGCCAATGGAAAGGGACCGACTATGAAAGTTGCACAATTAAAACAAATGGAGGCACTGGCACCACAGAACAGACGGCAGTAAAGCCCAAAGTGAAAAAAATTATCGAAGGCAATGACCCAAACACTGAGCCCATCATAAAGAACATAAATAAAATGAAGACTTTATGTGATGGTTTAAAATGTATAGCATCCCACTTAAATTCACCTAGCTCACAACAGAATTTTCCGAATGTGGTAAGGAGGAAAACAACTGTACATATGTACATACATATACCTATGTATGTGTACATGTATATGTATATATATATATATTATACTCCCCTTTCAGAAGGACTTTTGGGAGAAGACTGGTGAAGTAGGACAACTATGGCAAAAATTGTCGGAAGAAATTGCACAAAGTGGGGACAATGACAACGGAGGTCACTGTAATACAGTGGATGATAATGGCAGTGCCACTGGTGTTCCTGGCAGAACACCCACCACCCCTGAAAGGAAGGCCTGCCAATATCTTTCATTAGGTTTCAACAAACTGAAGGATCTTTCCAAGCCCCCAACGTCTAAGGGCACTGACGGTAAAATCCTGTCTAAGGACCCATCGTTTGTCCAAACGGTGGGTTGTATACTTCTTAAAGAATATGCAAAACAAATGCAAAGTACATCAAACTGTGTCATTGATTCTGGTATAGAGAAGGCATTCAGGGCATGGAACGAAAAAAAAGGACCTTCTTGCACGAACGGTAGTCCGTGCATTGAATGTGAATGGAATGAATCTGACTATGGAAGTTGCCAAATTACCACAAATGGCACATCTGGCAGCACAACACAAACGGCAGTAAAGGACAAATTAGAACAAGTTAAGAAAAGAATTGTCGGCACCTTAACTACCAACATGAGGGACATAAACATAACAGATTCTTTATGTGACAAACTCCAATGTGCTGCAGGGAAGTGGTTCCAAAAGAATGCAACACCGAACGGTGGTAGTGGTAATACTACTAATAAGAAGACTTGGGTAAGTATTACAACCAACAACTAACCTACTACACAACCAACACAACACTTAGGGGGTGTAGGAAGTAATTAAAAGAAAAAAAAAAAAAAAAAAAAAAAAACACAATTCAGATTCCGGCTTTAGGACAAAGGTGTTAGGGCGTTAGAAGTCCGATTCCAGGTTTAGGACAAAGGTGTCAGGGTGTAAGAACTTAGATTCCAGGTTTAGGAAGAAGGTGTCAGGGTGTAAGAACTTAGATTCCGGGTTTAGGACAAAGGTTGTAGGGGTGTTAGGACTTAGATTCCGGGTTTAGGACAAAGGTTGTAGGGGTGTTAGGACTTAGATTCCTGGTTTAGGAATGAAGGTTGCTGGGGTGCTAGAACTTAGATTCCGGGTTTAGGAGGAAGGTGTCAAGGTGTTGGAATGATGTTGTTTGGGGTGTTGGAATGATGTTGTTTGGGGTGTTGGAATGATGTTGTTGTGGTGTTGGAATGATGTTGTTGGGGTGTTCGAATGATGTTGTTGGGGTGTTGGAATGATGTTGTTTGGGGTGTTGGAATGATGTTGTAGGAATGTTGGAATGATGTTGTTTGGGGTGTTGGAATAAGGTTGTGGGGGTGTCAGAATAAGGTTGTAAGGGTGTTAGAATAAGGTTGTAGGGTATAGGAATAAGGTTGTAAGGGTGTTGGAATAAGGTTGTAGGGGTATTAGAGTAAGGTTGTAAGGGTGCTAGAATAAGGTTGTAGGGGTGTTAAAAGTCAGATTCCGGGTTCAGGAATAAAGGTTGCAGGAGTATTAGAATAAAGGTTGTAGGGGTGTTGGAATAAAGGTTGTAGGGGTGTTGGAATAAAGGTTGTAGGGGTGTTGGAATAAAGGTTGTAGTGGTGTTGGAATAAGGTTTCAGGGGTTAGCTTTAGTTGAGGAAGGGGGGAGGGGAAAGACTCCTCGCAGACAGGGACCGGATACTACGGCAACAAGATAATACACCAACCGGATACTACAACAACCGGATACGACACCAACCGGATACTACAACAACCGGATACGACACCAACCGGATGGCATAGCAACCGAATACTACACCAACCGGATACTACACAACCTACTAACTAAGTATATATAACCTTTTCTTTCTTTTTTTTTTACAGTGTGACTTTTGGAATGGCCCTGTTGAAGACGAACTGCAGAAGATGTTCGCAGCAATTAAGACGACTGGAGGGGACAGCCCTAATGGTGTATGCACCACCTTCGGGGATGAAAATCCACAAAGTGTCGAAAGAAAAGCATGTAATCATATCACAGCAGGTTTAGACTACATTAATGGCATTACAAGTAGTGGTAGTGGTAATGGCAACCAACTG
Source organism: Plasmodium knowlesi strain H (assembly GCF_000006355.2). Lineage (NCBI taxonomy): Eukaryota > Apicomplexa > Aconoidasida > Haemosporida > Plasmodiidae > Plasmodium > Plasmodium knowlesi. The sequence continues at coordinate 1,110,404 of NC_011908.2, read as the reverse complement.
CTCCAACGAGCAGTTGGTTGTATTGCTCTTAACATGTATGCTGATCAAATAATTGCAAGGACGAAAGATTCATGTCCCATTGATGAATCTAAAATAAAAGAAATGTTTGATGATTGGAATGAAAAAAATAATTCTTTGTCTTCGCCTTCGTCTTCATGTAATGGTGTTGGTGGTAATAATAATGTTTGTTTTAAATGCACAAGAGAACCAAATTTTAATGGTTGCAAACTAAGTGTTGATAAAAATTTGATTAATACAACACCATCAACACAAAGTGGACAAGAGTGCACAGAGACGAAAGACGAAGTTAAAGAACAAATGGACAATCTCCTCCTCAACGAAGACAAAAACCCATCCCAATCCAACACCAACTCCATTAAATCCAACATAGGGACCACTTTATCTACTATCACCGAAATGACCTCTTCTTTCTGTACTCAAGTCCAATGCGCAGCAAAAAAATACTACGTAAAAGTCATAAACAAAAGTGGACAAAGCAGCGATGTGAACTGGGTAAGGGCGATAGACAACTGCACATATACATATATACACTTACATACATACATATATACATATACACATATATACATATACATACATCCATATATATGTCCATATATACGTTCATATATACGTATATATATGTACATGTATATATGTATGTATGTAAGTGTATATATGTATATGTATATGTATATATATGTACATGTATATGTATATATATATGTATATATGTATATATATATGTATATGTATATATATATGTATATGTATGTATATGTATACACATATGTGTATACATATACATATATATTTTTTTTTTTTCGTTTTCTTCTTTTGTTCTATGTTTAGGGTGAAATGAAGTCTGAAATTGAGAGCGTATTTACGAAACTTCTAGAGAATATGACGAATTCTGAGAAGCAGAAAACCGTTACTGAATACTGCAAAGACAACAATTGGGATAATTTTGGCCATAAAGAAAGGAAAACAAATAAAGCAGCTTGTTTGCTTTTTGCTGCAGGATTAAAACACATTTATGGCCGCGGTAGCGGCCACACGATGGGCCAGTTTAATGGCCCATCGTTTGGACAAACGATGGGTTGTTTATTTCTTAAAGAATATGCAAAACAATTAAAAAAAATGGCAGAAGATAAGAGAAAAGGAAATAGTTGGGTACATCCTCTTTGTGACATAGATGAGGGAATAAAGCATGCTTTTGAAAAAAGTGAAAACATTATGGAAGAAACATCTAACTGCAAAAAGAATGGTAGTACTAATGATTGTTTTGTGTGCAAACAAAACGAAGTTTATGATAATTGCAAAATTGGCAATGACGATATAGGAAGTAAATCTAATGAATTGTTCAAAGATCCGACGAAGCAAAACCAAATGCAACAAACATTAGAGAATACAGTCTGTCCCATCCTTCTTACGGATCTCCTTACCCCTTTTCTTCCTTTGGCTCCTGTCTCTATTGGCCTTTCTGCTATGGCTTATTACCTTTGGAAGGTAAGAAAAGAAAAAAATTAATAGGAAAAAAAAATTTTTTAATGGTTAAAAGGAAAAAAATTTTTTAATGGTTAAAAGGAAAAAAAAAATTTTTTTAATGGTTAAAAGGAAAAAAAATTTTTTTAATGGTTAAAAGGAAAAAATAAAATAAAATAAATGTGTAAAAAGAATATTTTACAATCTTCTTAACAAAAATATCCTCTCATTTTTTTTTTTTTTTTTTTTTGTAGTATTTTGGTCCTCTTGGTAAAGGAGGAGCACGTTTCAGAAGATCTCCTACTGAAATTCCTGGTCCATCAGTACAGGAACAAGTCCTCGATCATGTGCAGCAAGATAGTTCACATGAATATCAATTGGTGAAGGAACGAAAACCTCGTTCTACTCCAACAAGAACAAAACGTTCTGGTCGCGTGAATCGTCGCACGATTATTGAAATTCATTTTGAAGTGCTGGATGAATGTCAAAAAGGGGACACACAATTGAACCAGAAGGATTTCCTGGAACTTTTGGTTCAAGAGTTTATGGGATCGGAATTTATGGAAGAACAGGTTCCTAAGGAAGATGTTCTTATGGAAGGTGTTCCTTTGGAACTTGTTCCTATTGAAAACGTTCCAAGTTTAGGTTCCGAGCTTATGGTTTAGGGTTCATGGTCTCAGGTTCACAGTTTAGGGTTCACAATTTAGGGTTCACAGTTTAGGGTTCACAGTTTAGGGTTCACAGTTTAGGGTTCACAGTTTAGGGTTCACAGTTTAGGGTTCACAGTTTAGGGTTCACAATTTAGGATTCACAGTTTAGGGTTCACAGTTTAGGGTTCACAATTTAGGGTTCACAATTTAGGGTTCACAATTTAGGGTTCACGGTTCAGGGTTTAGGTTCTAGGGTTGACGGTTTAGTTTTTATGGTTTTAGCGTTTAGGATTCAGGGTTTAGAGTTCACAGTTTAGGGTTTATTGTTTAAGATGAAGGATATTGGTTTCACACCTTTTGTCCTTTCTTTCTTTTTTTTTTTTTTCCTTTTTATATTTTATTGAAAAAAAAAAAAAAGAAAAAAAAAAAAAAAAAGGAAGAAAAAAAAAGGATTTTTTCTTCCACATTCTATTCTCATTTTGTTTGCAAAAATTTTTTCTTTTTTTTTTGTATAGATACACAAGCATATGTAAGACATGGTAAAAAATATTGTAATTTGTCCGAGCACAGTTCCTAGTCCTTCACTTTTTTGTGAAAGGACACATTTTTTTTTTCTATGACGAATTTGTTATTAAGGTACATATTTTTTTCTCCCTGATAGCAAATTTTCTTTTTTTTGACAAATCAATGGCACATTTTTCTCTTTTTGGGATAATTTCTTTTTTCACTGGGGGGGGCTAATTATCTCTGTAGCAAAATTTTCTTTCGAGAAGGTTTCTATTTCTTTCGACAAATGTTTTTATAATTTTTCTTTCTGTAACTAGGACATTCATTTTTATTAAGGCTTTTTTTTTCTTTCTTTTTTTTTTTTCTTTTTTTTTTTCTTCAATAAAAAATAAAAAGGATAAAAAAAAGAAAAAAAGAAAAAAAAAAGAAAAAAAAAAAGAAAGAAAAAAAAAAAAAGAAAAAAAAGAAAAAAGAAAATAGTCCCGTTCTTTTTCTTTTTCCGCTCTAAATATTTGGAAACTTCTTCTTAATTTCTTTCCCCGAATCGTACGAAGCGGCTGTGAGAAGTCATTTGGCGACTTTCCCGCATGCGCGCCAGGTAGAAGCACGACGTGCAGAGCACATACATGGGTACGCGCAAACGTATACACACAATTGCGGACGCACACACGCACGAACGTATAGATGTAAATTTGACTTTGTCCTTGGCACACTGTTCGGCCTGCGCGCCAGTATCACCTTCATAAAGTACAATGCCAATGTGCCATCATAAGGACGCCACGGAACGGAACCTAACACAGCGACGTCACTGTTGGGATGGCAAGAAGCTACGAAGATCGAATGGGAAGAAGGAGTAACTCATCCAGGGAAAAATCCGTGCGACGGAGTGCCGACCAAATGGAAGACGCACTATTTAGTTACCCAGATAAAAATTTCCCACTGGAGGACCCCATTTTGCTGAACGGTAAGGAAGCAAATAGTTGTCCTGAAGACAGTTTCGCTGAAATGAGAAAGAACTCGAACGACGACGGAAGTAGCTATGACTCCCTGGTGGAAGACTTCTTTGGAAACGCTATAAAGAATGCCAGAAAAGAAATAAAAAACGAAGGAGAACGGGATGGGGAAAGTGAGCGCAGCGGAGCTAATGCCAAAGGCAAGGAGGCTGCCTCAGGGGCGAACACAAAGTCCGAGACGGAGTACGACGGAGAGCGCCAACAGAAAATGAGCATTAAGGAAAAAGTAATACAATGGAATAGTGAAGTATTAAGGGGAAATATCAACAGACCACGTATGCCTTTAATGAGAAAAAAAAAAAAAAACATACACCTGTTAACAGGAAGAAGAAGGAAAAATAATGTATCCAAAGGGAAGAATGCCAAAGTAGCTAGCCGGGCCAAACACGCCAACGAGTGGAATAGCTATCAGAATGATATGGGTAAATATAAACTCACCAAGGAAGAACTGGAACAAAAAAGAAATAGCTTGAAGTCCAAAAATTTAGACAAAGTGAAAGTGGAGTATCAGGAAAGGCTGCAACGGATGAGGACCTGGAAAAACAATCCGCCCTCGGCACGTAGGTCCGCTCCTTGCGATGGATACACATGTGCGGCGGGAATCATCACAAGGCCTACCACTTGTATCACCACAAACAACAGCGCAACCACTATTAACAGGACTAACATAGTCGCCACCAATGCACCTTCCAACAGAGTGCACAAAAAAGCAAAAGAAGAATCAGCGCTTAGCAAAGATGACACACAAAGGAAAAGAGCACATCCATGTTCCTCTCTTCAATGGAATAGCAAAAAGGATTATTCAAAATTAAAACAAACCAGTATTAATAGAATGGATAAAAGGAAGAAAGGAAAAGGACAACATATTTTGTCTGATGTGAATAATGATCATCTGGGTAACCTCTTGTATAAGGACATAACCTTTTCTTACATGCATAGGAATGGGAAAAAGTATCATCCCTCACAGGACCACTTAATACACAGAGATGTTTTTCCTCTCACAAGAGGGCAATACATGGGTTGGGACCAAGAAAATAGAAGAGTGACTGAACAGAAGAAGGATAATCATCCCCTTCATGTTAGAACCCACCGTTGGACAATTACACAAAGGAAGAACAAATATACCCATTTGGACAAAGGGAGTGTTTTAAATAAGTCACATGGTTCGAGTCAAATTGCAGATAAAGGAATTTTGCACGAAAATTACCTTGGTAGTAGCGCTGATGAGTATAACAGTTTATTAAATGTACTCTCTAGTGAGGGTGAGTTTGGCGCTTCCCACTACTCCAGTTACTCCTCCTCCCATTCGATGAGGAGGCGTAGAGGGAAACGTGCCCCACAGAAAATTGCACTCATCAAGTGGAGGGACAAATCGTACGCTAACCACGAAGCAGAACAGCTCCCTTGGTGGGCAAAAGAAAAGGAGAGAAACTGCGATCATTCTTATTCACATAACAACAGCAGTGACAGTGATGGCATGACCATGTCGACTGACAGATTAGCATCCACAGGAGAGAGCACCATGGATTACTTTACAGAAGAGTTAAAAAAGAGGAACGAAGTTTTTTCACCCATTATGGACAGAATTAACTTCAGGATGGACTCTCCGGAAGTTGAAGGTTGTTCCTCCCCTGTGAGCAGGAAGAAATTCAAGGAAAAAAAATTTTATCCAAACTTGGGAATTAAATTATTCGTGGATGAGGGTTGCAGGCTACTGCACTCTAACCGTTCCCACTCGAACAGTTCTCCTTCCAGTGGTGTTTCCTCCGCGAGTAGTACACAGGTTGAGCACTTATGGGTTTCCGATTACACAGATGAAATACAAAAACTGAGGTACACCCCTCAGATGGACCAGGACATACTAAGGCTGAAAAGAGTAAAACTGGAGACATTCCGCTGTATTAAAAAGATGGTGGAGTCGGTTAGAACGTTCAGTTGTGAAGAGGACCTGGAGGAAACGTTGTCAACAGGAGAGAAAGCATCACCTTGTGCAGCGCATCAGATGGTCGAACGAATGGGAGATAACCCATTGATGGAACATCACTTCCGAGAAAACGAGCACGTGTACGCAGATGTGCATCCATCGCAGATACAACAAACAGGCTACACAAATAACGAAATGCAGGAACATTATGAAGAACCCAAATCCATCCACAGTGAATATAATAATTACGTGTACTTCGATCAGCTCCACCACCAAGGGAATGACACGTCCATTTCAACCCTTCTGCGTGGTCATAAAATGGAAGTGCCGCTCCATCAGGACCAACTGCGTGAAAATTTCCAAGCGGGGAATTATCCAGATAAAGATGTCCTACTGGTAACCAACATAAGTGACCACCCAGATCACAGTAACGATATTTTAAATTGCCATTTTGTTGATAAAATTGCTACAGTAAGATCGAATTCCCGTGGACACTTGTCCAGGTTGGACCTCACTGGGGGTAACTTGCAGAATGGGGGAGGTCTTAGGGAAGAGGTGGTATTTGTTCCTCAGGGAAGAAGTGCGCGCGGTTGGAAGGGTCATCATGTAGGAGAGGCTACCGCAGAAATAGATATAACCGCCCCTAATACGACCACGAATAATATGACCACCAAAAATATGACCACCAGGGATCTGCACGTCGGGGAGATGCTCAGGCGGACAGACACAGTCACCTGTGCTGCCAAAAAGGGACCCCTGACGAGACAGCGCAGCGGCATCAAGGAATCCCAAAGGGTCCCCAACAAGAAGGAAGGTAACCCCAGCGTCGAATCAATTTCAAGGACATCGAAAGGGAATGGTAAAGGTGCCTTGAAGAAGAAAATTCAAACAGGAGCGGACACTAGAAATGCGAGTCAGCCGACTCGTAATAGTACACGGAAGGAGAAGAACACGTTTAACGAAACGAAGACACTGTTGAAGGGTAATGTGAAAGGCGAGGTAAAAGGTGTGACGTTGACATCGCGCAGGAAGGTTAGCAGTGTGCACGCTATTGGCGGCACGACCAACAGTACAGCGAAAGATGTAAAGGACAATACAACTGTCGACACGCGCGGACAGAGACTGATCAGCCAGAAAATTCTAAACACGTCCATCAACTTCGATGATACGCAGAACCTGAGTGATGAAGACCAATTCATTTTTGATACCTACCTGAATGAGGCCGCCGACAAGCGGGAGGACAAGCGGGAGGATAAGCGGGAGGATAAGCGGGGGGACAATTTGGAGGACATCATCCGGAACCAGGTCGCACTCTTCGAGCGAGATTTCCTATGAAGTGAAACTGCACGTGGCAGTTCGTTCACCCCTGCAATCGGTGTCGTAGCCACTTCCCGTTCCCTACGTCTTCGAGACCCCATCCTCCCCTGCGGCTCTCCTCAGCTGATCAACATTCACGCGCGCGAAGTTAACTAAGTTGGAGAGGTGCAATCCGCACGCTTCTCCCATGAGTGCCGGAGGAAGGATAAGTACCTTGTGTATATTCTGCAAATTTCTACAGAAGAAGGTCTTCACTTTTTCCAACAGTTGAGCTTTACTCATTAACTCCCTGGACCAGAAGTATCTGGACAAGTAATGCAGCATAGAGGAAGGACCCAAGAAAAAATTATTTTTCAATATAGTCAACAGCTTAATCTCCAGGTACTTCAAATTGAGATCATCTTCATCCGTCTGAGTATTATCCAAAGGCTTTAACTCAGCCGACGGGTGGAACTGATTCATGGAATTGCAGACGGATAGATCGTACATCGGGTCGTTAGCCAACAAACACATGGTCTCCTTGATGAGAATTTTACTAACATTTCCAATCACGTTGATATCCCCTGATGAGCAGTCATACTTGGTGTAATATCCAGTTATCGTTTCGTCCAAATTACCAGTAGCTATGGTAAGTAGAAATTCATTGTGTAAATTCAGGGGGGAATATCTCTTGTGGCATATAAGGGGGGAGAAGAAATAAGCCATTAGAAGTCGCGACCTGGACTGTATATTCTGTAGACATAGATCCTCGTAGTTGCATCCTCCTTGGCTTCTAAATTTCATTTCTTCCCCAATTATGTTCTTCCCCGCACTTTTAAAAAAATCAAACAAGTCATCTATACAGTACACCGTGTGGTATGAATTTATAGCCCTACTCAACTGCTCTGCGTAGGATCTCGTATTTTCGCTACTGTTCTTGGAGGGAAGAGATAGGGTGTTCAGCAGCTTATTACATATAACCTTTCGACAAGGCGTATCTATTAACAGACGCTTCAACTTTAGGAAGAACTGCTCAGTATTGAAACGATCCAGGCAATTATCCGCGGAACCTCCCCATGAAGCGGTAATACCCCTCTCCTTCATTCCCATTTCAATCATTATGGAGAGAAGGTAAACTATGCACGCGTTCAACCCAGAATCGACTCCCCCAGACAAGGCCAACATAAATCCCTTTGCATTGGTCAGGTGTAAAACGTGCCACAAGTATATGGCACCATTAAAACACAGTTCTTCATATACATTATGCAGGGCATACGTTTGGTTAGAAAACTGGTATTTATAATCCTCAGGACTCGGGTGATATTTTCTCATCAAAGTTGACATCAATGCATTATTCTTTGTGTACATCTGCCAGTTAAAGTTGTGTGGTAAGTTACTCCAAATGACCTCCTTGGAATATTTTACAAACAGCTCAATTTCTTTATTGTATGAAAAAATGCACTCCTCGTCGTGGCCACTATATGCACTTGTTTTACTGTCCACAACTTTTTGATACTTCTCCATTTTGATCATGGGTAGGTCCATTTTACTTCCACCCTGTGCGTGTAAATCTCTCCGTAGAGATACGCTCACGGATGCAACCTGCACCTCATCGAAGGTAAACCTGGCGTTCTTAGTCAACACTTGGTTTTTCTGACTGACGAAAGAGAATCCATCGTATTTGAAAAAATAATTATCACACCCAGAGTTGCTATTATAACTGAGGACCATATGGGGATACAATTTTGTTAACTCCATCATATGCATGAAGTACTTCTTAAACAATTGCAACTCGTTGGGGACGTGGCCACTCACCAAGAGGACATCCACTTGGCTCAGCAGCATGTTGGCATGTCCTTCGCGCAAACTCAGCTTTACTGGATCCTGCTGAAAAAGGCGGTGGGTCTCCCCGGTGGCGCTCTCATCGCTGGAGCAGTTACTTGTGTCAACACTCCCTATCGACTCCGCTGAGCCGTGACGGTTAAAATGCTCCACTCGATCATCCACCATTATGCCTCTCTCCACTTGAATCAAGTCATCCAAAAAAATATGCCCAATAGATAAATCACCTAACTGTATTAGTGCCCTTCCAATATAGGTCTCTGTCTGATTTGTTATATCCTGGACACACTTAGGAAGTATATACCTTTGCAGACTGTTGCCCAGAACCTGGATGCTGTTGTTATTAAACTGGATGTGCCTTGACGAATGACCGATGGGAGCGGTCCCTTCTGCAGTGTCTGTGTCTGCAGCATCTTCGACCCCCTGCTCAGTACCCTCTTTTCCCAAGGCTGACCAAGGAGCGAAGTACTTCCTCTCCTCATCACTGAGGCACTCCTTTGGGGAGAGTAAAATAATTTGATTCCTATAGATAACCACTTGGCAGTTGTAGAACTTCTTTTTAAAATACACGGGCATGCTAACAAAACACAGGATGCTGTACATGAGGGGTCCATCGGCACATTTTTCCTTCATCAGTTCGCTTAAATAGTACCAACAATTTTCGTGCATATCCTCAACCTCTTTGAAGCTGTCTCTGCAACTCACCCCGCAAAGTTCCAATTCACCACCGACTCGAACTGTGCACTTTAGCTCTTTGCATCTTTTTATACTCTCGATGATCTTCCGTTTGTTCTCTTCGTAGGCCAGCGGGATGGGTGATATGGAGCAGCAGCTCACACCCAAGTTAGTCCTGTTCTCCATGCTTCAAGGGGGTATAGGATAAAATAAACAAAATCTGCCTTCTTCTTCCTTCACTGCACTTGGAACCTGTTTTTCAAGCAACCTTCTTTTAAGCACAGCGCCCGCTTTTATATATACCGAGGAAGGTACAAATGGCGGGTGGGGTGGGGGCACCAATAATGGTGTAACTTACACGATGTTGGCTAGTCGACGTTTGCAAAAGTCGCACAGGGGAACAACACATTTAGCAGTAGCACGAGAGGAGGATGGGAACAATTTATAGGGGACATCCCACTTATGGTGAGAGCGCTCTTCATATGGGAAAGAGAAAAAAAAAAAAAAATGACTATTCACACAAAGTGAACAAATAACTTGACGAGTGAAAAATCATTACAATGGGCCGTTTTTTTTTTTTTTCTCTCTTCTTCGCCAAATACATACCCACATTATTGTGTAGCCTCTCCCATGGAGTGCACAACGCCGTGTAAGAGGGGGAGCTACCCTCCGCGTCGCTTTTCCTTTATCTCCATCTGGATATTCGGGTCAGTGCTCAGGAAGGTGAGGTATATGAAGTAGGGCAGCACGTACTTGACGAAGAGCATCTTGCGTGATTTGGCGATCAGCCTGAGGGGGGGGGGGGGGGGGCGGTATAGCCGCGTAACCATGTTGCGGCGTAGTAGCTAAAAAGTGTAACGGTGTAGTGTGCTGGTGCAGTGCTGGCGAGGGGGGACGGTTCCCTTCAACCGTTCCTGCGCACCCGTACCTGGAATAATGGACAGTCGACGCAGCCGTCGCGATGAGGATCACAAAATTGGTGATGTACATGAGCTTGATGGAAAAGGAAGAAGGATTGAAGGCGCCGTAGAATGTACCAATGTAGCAGAAGCAGCTGAAAGTAACCAGAGCATTCGTCTTGGAGCCATTAAAATTTGTGACAAAGGGGATTAGGAAAATGCTCATTGTTAGTTTCCCAACCAGAAAGAGATCAAATATGTTGTAGTAGTTTAAAACTGGATGGAGCTCCTCTATGTTGTACAAACGATTGTTCACTGAGTACGAAATGTCCAATGTCCCGAAGATAATATTAACGAGGCAGTTCAAAGTGGAGCAAATGTTGAGCCAATTAACATGTCTGTAATTCTTTACAACAAAGGATGGTAATATTAGGAGGACATTTAACGCAATCTGCATTGGTATTCTAATCGAAAGGAGTCGATAAAAAATGTTGTCATCCATTGTATTGTTTATGCTAAACTTCGTCCCCATGAACAGTGGTTTGTCATTGTAAAACGGGTTTGGCGACTTTAACCCAGCATTATCAACTCTGATCAGCATGGAAAACAACATCATCTGTAGAAGAACTGTCAACACGTTTAGCAGCAATAACAGAAGGGCAAAAAACTGGGTATTCTTGTAGTAATGGAACAGGACGCTGCTCACCCAATGTCTGTACCACTTGGTGAAGTTTTTATATTTCAATATGTACTCCAGCTCGCTGTCCCTAATGTTTTGTCTCCACTCTGCCGTGGAAAAGGTCTTGTTATATTGCGTCCAGTATTTCCCCCCTTTTGAACGGGATGAGAAATACCCCCACTTTGTAACCCCCAATTTTGCCCCCTTGAAAAAATTTCCCATTATATTCACAAAAGAGAGAAGCCCTTTCCAATGGTGACACCTCTTCTTATTCACCCCGTATAATTCGTTCGTACCACCCGTCGAAATGACATCGTAAAATTGGAGGAGGAATTCCTTTCGAGATGCAACCTCGGAGTGACTTTCATTTTTCTTCATCTTCTTTTTTTTCAGTGAAAATTTTGTCCCATAATAGCAGTTGCTTCTTTTCCGCTCAATTTTCTGCTCGCCGTTTGGTCGTTCCGATGGGGGGGAAGCCTCTCGATGTCTCTCCCCGATCGCGCTAACCAAACATACTGCGTCGCCATACTTGCCTCTCCCGTCACGCCTGTTCCTCCATCCCGCATAGACGCTCTCATCAGAAGATGTGCCACAATTGGCAGTGCCATCTCCGCTATCCTCCCCCATCTCCGTGCCGGAGGAGCCATCCACAACATCGTCGACGTATAATACGTTATTCGAAGTGGACAGGTTATCATCACTTGAATCCTGCAGTTGGATAATATATTTGTCTTTTTCTATCGATGTATTTACATGAAATAGGGATTTACTCTTCACAGAGGTCGCACTCCCATCATGGTCGCTACTAGTAGATTGGGAGTGAAAAAGGTAGTTCCCCTTTTTCTTCGCCTTACAATTTGGGTCTTTGTTCCCTTTCGTTCCATCTTCTTCCTCTTCCTTAGGTGATGGGATAAGGTAAAACATCCTAGTACTCTTTGGGCCTTGGTTCGTCACTTCACTTTGATCTCCCCTTCTTCTGCACTCTCCAACCGATGCGCAGGACGATCCATGGTTGTTATTAGAGGCTTTCCTCTTCTCCTCTGTTCTCAGCTCATCGGAGTTGAAAACATGAAGTTTGTCTTTCTCGTGCCTATTTTCGTTACTATCAGCGAGAAAGACACTGCTATGGCTGCGGGTCGGGGTGGCTGTTTGAGTGTCACGCCCTTTGTTCCTCCCGTTGCGTAATCCCCCCAACGAATTCATGTGGGGCGACCCCTGGTATGGGACCCCCATTTTCAGCCCCGAGTATTCCTTCAATCGAGTGAGCATCTTATACTGGTTCCCATTTCTGGTTGGCGTGTGGTTGCTCCTCAGGTAACACGAGATGTTACTCAAGTTGTGCCTCTCCAGCACGTACACGGGAATAATTTGGGATCGCTTAACCTTCCCATCTCGGTCAAAATATATGTACGTAATATTTTTTTTCAACTCTTCGGAGAGTATAATATTTCTTCTCCTATTAAATCTCCCTAGTCCACTTCGCAGCAAGCTGAAGTGCCTCTGAACCATCTCCTTTTTGTACGTCTCTTCATAATATTGAGGCTGTGATATTTCCAGTTTGTCTCCAAATGTTCTTCCGTTTAAGCTATTCAAATTGGATAGGTTTTTCTTTGAGATTCCACTTCGGTGCCTTTTTGAGGCTAGATGCTTCACCTGGGGTAAGTCATTTATCAGGTGATAATTTTTGCCGTCACTTCTTGTTCGATTTGGTCTGTGAATATCAGCTATTGCGCTTTGCTCTCCCCCTCGGTTGTTCACCTGCATGGACTCCTCCAATGCATGCACTTTTCTTCTGCCCTTCACTTTGCCGACCCTTGTCTCATCCCTAGATTTGTGTCCCACCGATAAGGATTCCTCCCTTTGAAACGAGGAAGCACTTTCATTCTGCAGGTTCTGCTTCTCTCCCCCAATGTCAAAGTTGTTAACGCTGGAGCAGTTGACGTCGCTCACGTCCAGGGGAGCCTCGCATTTCACACTGGTCAGGTCGTCACCATACGGATCCAGCCTTATCTTACTTTGGTTTATGGTTTTGATCTTTTTTATTCCTTCGTTCTCCTCGTACTCGAACGGGTTGTTCCCTGCGGGTGATGTGGTCAACAGTGACGTGGTTAAGCTGTCACGTCGTTACGTGCTCTGTTCATATGGATAACTACATGTCGAAGTAGTGATGCGCGCCCATATAGAGCAAAATACACAAGGAACACAGTCGTGCGGGTATTCAATGACGCCTCTTTTTTTTTTTTTTTTTTTGCGTCAAACCTAGTATATCTACGCTGATATTATTCTGCTGGCAGTATATCAAATTATTCCTTATTAAGATGGCCTTCTTCTCGAGCTCCTGGAAATAGGGATCCACAGAGTCCAGAGCACGCAGGGGTTTCTTCTTAATGTATGCTATTTCCCTAGCGAGGGTGTACAGCTCAAGGTGGACGATGAAACATACTACAATATGTAGAAGCAGAAGCAAGGTAAAACACAGGGCGATGTGGAACGTTGGCATGTCATTGTAAAAGCGCACGAATCCTGTGATTAACGTAACTGTGCAAATAAGTAATAGGCCTTTTATTTTAACTGATGTAGACAGGCTCAAAATACAGATGAAATAAACTGTCTTCGACCAAGACAAAGCGGACGTAAGCAAAAGGGAAGACGAAAGTGGAAACAAAAAAACATATATAATGAAGAGATAATGCACAGAAACAATCTCTTTCCCATTTGCATTTTTGGAAAACACTTCCGCTACTTTTAAGATTCCAATTTGCACGACAAAGAAGAAGCACCATATCATTTGAGATATCCTCTCTTCGATGGTTATAACCTCAAAAGTGTTTATTCCATCCAAAAGGAAGAAAAAAATTTCCATAAAGATCAGTAAAATTAACGAATGAATTGAATTCAACAAAAATAAGTTCTTAGAATCTGTAGATTTCGCCATCTCTAAAGGGGAAAAGGGTGAGAAAAAAAAGAAAAGAAAAGGGAAGTATGCAACGTAAAGGGTGAGCAATATGCAGGGGACACATTGGAGTGGTAGACGATGTCCTGTATACGCGGTCACACCTGGGTACTGTCCCTGCAAGGGGAAAGGAACCCTTCGTACGAGGGACAGATGATTCGAAATTGAGAAATATGAAATTTAAGAAAGGACACTTACAGCTGAAGAGAAAAATAACCCCCGCCAAAAGATGCTTATACTATATTGCGGGGGATAGCTGATTCTCCTAATGTGATCTGCGCATATGCTGTACTCCGCGTGTCTGTGTATCCTTACAACGACGGGGCATCTGAAAGCGCAAGGGGAAAATGCAAAATGGAGTGCTACCTGGGCGAAATATTGCACATACAATTTGGAGAAAATAAAAAGGAGCGCTCAGCGTCTTATGAAAAATCATCAAGATGGAGCACATCACAATGTAAGATAACAGAACAAATAGTAACTGATGCAGGATAGACGTATCTTCTACGTAAAGATTGAGAACGCGTGCAAGGACGACTCTCTTAAGTTTTTTTTTTTTTTTTTTTTTTTCTCGAGTGCATCAAAGGGATTACGCTCATACGGGAGGAAATCATTCTTAAGAATGGGAAAGCATAATTTCAAGGAGACACATTATTTTTTTACACCATTTAAATGTAGAATGAATTGTTTCTGTGAAGAAGGTATTGTGGCGCCTTCCCTGGTTCCATTTAAACTGGTCGCATGTGTGCACACATTTACATGTTTTTGCATAATTTTTTTTTTTTTTTTTTTTTTTTTTTTAGCTGGAAGAACCATTTGGCTGTTTGAAAAAATTGTATGACATCATGTTTGGTCCATTTTAGGGAGAGACCAAGTGGAAAATGGCGTATTCATAGTTGAATACCTTCTCGTGTGGACGCTCTCATAAGAATGAACATACCTGAAAGCGTCATGACGCTCCGTCGATCAGTAAAAAGCTTTTTTCTGTTACACTGAAGCCATTTCCGAGGCTGTATGAACGGTGGTAGCTAGATGCATGAAGGGAAAAAAATTATGAACAAGTCAGATGAAATAGATGTTTCTTTTTCTTTTTTTTTATGAACGGCTCAGGCAAATGGCTACTTCTTTTTTTTATGAATAGCCATGCGATAATGTGTTTCTTCGGTTCATTGCACACAGACATGGGGAGAGAACGATGGATTAAGCGTGAATAAATATATTTATGCTCATTAACATTTTCATGTAGGCGTAGATCTTTTCATTCACATGGACGCTGCTATTGCCCTTCTTCCCGTGCTCGCTTCGAAGCTAACATTAACAGGTACACAGCCGGTGCACAGGACATTGGTACATGCTACCATTCCTTTGTGCATATGTGTTTTTTTTTTTTTCTTTTTTCTTACTGCCTTTCTACGCAGATATGTAAATTTGGCTCTATCTGCATCCTAACGTGCTCCATTCTGGTACAACAGAACTGCATGTAGAGATAACATTACCTTCGTTCTGTACCCACATTTTTACATATTTTGCACTATACATTTGCTGGTATTGAAAAGAAATTAGCATGTTGCATAAAACCCCGCCTTGTCGTGCGCAGTGGGAGGCCGCTCCTCTAAAACGGAATTCGGTCGAGTACGCCACTTGTGTACTTATTTTGACATTTGAAGGGAAAAGGGCCAAGAGTGTATTGGGAAATTTTTGCACATATCTACAAGCGCATGTATGCCTGTATACATCACTTAAAGGGGTGCACGTGCATATGGTGGGCAGAACCTACTTTCCATTGCCCCCTCTTTTGTCCCACACCCCTCGCATCGACAGTGTACCCATGCACCAAAAAAGTGTAACCCTTTTATTTGCGGTACGGTTTTAAAAAAGGGGCACTGACAAAAAAACCCGTTTCAGAGAAAATAAAGACCACCGGGCCATTGCCCACACATCCCCAGCGGAAAAGTTTGGAACGTAATGGAATGCAAAACGATGTAGCGCGCTGTAACTCTGTGTAGTTCGGCGCAATGCGATATGAACGAACTTCACATAACTTTCTCTTTTCGGCCATTTGCACTTTTTGTACAATTAGCCATCGCATAATGTGCCATAGGCTAGTTCAAAAAAAAAAAAAAAAAAAAAAAAAAAAAAAAAAATTAAACTATACGCGTTTTATTAATATGCAAACATATATTTCCAGGAAGTTCCCCCGCCCCCACCCAGAAAAAAGAGTATATCCATACGTATGCGTACATTCCGCAAAAGTGTAATGTAAAGAACCAAAAAATAATGAATTGCATTTATAGACATAGTGGAAAGAATAATTGTACGAAGCCTTATGGAAATAGTTTTTTTTTTTTTTTTAATATCATTTTAGACTTGGTTTTTTTTTTTTTGCATTCATTTTTTCTATACATTATATATGTAAACAAGTATACGAGTACACAAATATATGAGTACACGAGAACACGTGCGTACATAAACACGTATCGCTTGCTTTATATTTACACTAAGAAATATAGCGCCAAAATATTTATTGCATTTTTTCTTTCTTCTTTGGTTAAAGAGCGATATATATATATATATTTTTTCCCATTATCCTTTTTAGTTCGTCAGTGCACATGGGAGTATACCCATCGCGCAGATAGCATTTCCAAGGGGACAGTTACAAGGGGGAAAAAAAAAAAATGCTCCATCATCGTTCTCCGTAGCGCTCTCAGTAGTGCCCCCACCAGTAGCGACACGTTAGGAGCTCTGCTAAAAGGCGGACAAAACGATTGCGCAATGTGGACTCTGTAAGCACGTTAACGATGCGAATCCCCCGCCGTGCGAAGCAAAAGCCTGCATATCAGGAACCCGCCCGAGTGTCATTTCGAAAGGGATGCTTTCGAAGCGCACGTGGTAGTGGCGGATGAACTCTGAGGTGCGTGCACGCGTTCATATGAGCGTATATACGTGTATACACACATATATATTATACATATAGGAGCTACAGAAGGATGTCAGTCTACCCGGCGCAGCAGATGCAGAAAAAGGAGAGCAAGTCGAATCGCACACAACGGTAATGCGCGTTGAGTAGAGGAGTTTCCCTATTCGTTCGATAGTAGGAATCTCCACCTGCCTTAACAGGAAGTTGCCTACAGAAGGAAAGGCGTTTAGCCGGCTTGCCAGAAAATGCAGTAATGCTGAGGGTATGTCTCATTTTTGCGCATTCCGCGTGACAGTTGTGAGAACGAGACGTATACGTGAGAGATAAATGAGTGCCACCTGACGACTATACGAAGTTTAAAACCGGATCCACTTTTCTGCGTGTACATTCGCGAGGGTGTTGTATCTCTGTGAGGTGCAACCGTTGCCGAGTACAGTGTTTATAAAATATATACTTAAGAATAAGTAAATGCACTGAGTCGCACGTACTTGAACGTGGACCCTGAACTATCCAACCTGCCGACCCCCTCTACACACACACGCACGCCTGCGTGCGCCTGCCTAATGCTACGCCCGCAAGAGACCAATAATGAGGCTGAAAGACGCGCGTGCAGCAATGAACAGCATGACTAGCCCAAGAAGAAAAAAAAAAAAAAAAGAAGAAATATTCTTTGAATACATACGGAATAGCAACTCACAGGCCATTCAGCTGTTGAACTGGATATGGTTGTACTGCTTTTATCAGAAGATAAAGACGTTAACAAAGAATGTTCGAGAGCTACAGAATGGAAAGAGCAGTGGTCCTCTGCTAGTAAAGTACCTTTTGACACTGCGCTTAAACATAGACGATGCGTATGAGTACTTTCGGGCTATTTTATCCACCGCATTAAAAATATATGGCGAGAAAAAAGACCAGTATATCTTACACATCGGGAACGCGGTGGGTAGGCGAAACAATTTCTCCGTACATGAACCCCTGTGTGATGTGTACAGCGGAGATTCATATTTGAAGGACCTTCCCTTTCGGGAACACTCCTACGTGAACAACATTATCGACATTTTCTACGCGGAACGCTGCGACCGACGTGACGACCAACCTGATGACCAACGTGGTGAGAGGGAGGCTCTGCATAGCAGCCTAGAAGTCGTTCGAATCTGCATCAGCAACCTTTTCAAAATTCTGGGCGATCTGCACAGATATAAGTGTTACTTCTTTGAAGAGAACAGAGAAAAAAATGAAATGAAAGCGTGCATGAATTATTACAAGGCACTGAGTTATTATAGATACAGTGGGCACCTGTTCAATCAGCTCACGCTGCTGTACACGGGGGGCAACCCGATAGAGTGCCTGTTTTTATACTTCCTTTCGTTGATCGCGGTTAAGCCTGCTCCCAACAGGGACGCCCTTGTCATGTACATGGAGAGCGTCCTCAACGGGGGGAAGAGCTTGGCCAATTTGTTAGCGCGCCTACGTAGGGGCTCCTCCCGAAGGTGCGAACAGGGCCAGCAGGACGGAAGTGTCGACCTGAACAATGCGGTATGCACTCCTTGCCGCGGCGAAACGTCCTGTAAACTGGGCAGAGGCATATTTTACATCAAAGCTGAGGGAAGACATTTTTTACCCTCCATGAAAGGCAGTGAGAGGGGGACAAAGGACACCATCTACTACCAGAGGGACAAGTATCACGGCCATGTGAACACCAGAGTTAATGAAAAGCACACAGAGCGGAGGAGGGAAGGAGGTTCCAACAGTGGACAGGGGAGCACGAAGGAAAAACTAACCGAGAAAGAATTAAACGAAGCCATTATTAATTTCTACATGAGCTATTTCAAAATTGTGAAGTTACTATTTTCCAAAATTGATATGAACAAATTTGAAAAAAAAAAAAATAAATTTATTTACTACACCAATAGATACATAAAGCTGCAGTACTACAGTAGAAGGGAAGATACCTTGATGCTAAAGAATATCATCCTCATAATCTTTACGCTCCTAAGTTTAGTTATATATGTTACCAAGAATCAACATGACCAAGGGCACAAGGACCCAGGGGGCTTCCTTTTCTATGGCAATATAAACGTCTCAAAGTACGTATACAGAAAGGAGCAAATTTATTTTTCCTTTCTTTTGATTCATGAGCTGTTATTGTCATGTGAAGAATTTTACGCAAATTTTTTCCCCAGCTACTTGTCTGTTTTTATATACGTGCTTTACTGGTTTCGAAAGGAACCTAGTGTTTGGGATGGGCGCTTGGTTAATTGCACCGAGGAGGACAACCGAGAGAGGGACCACCTCGTGAAGCAGTACCATGAGGATTACCGTGGAAAAAGCGTCTACGGGAGCAGAGCCATCGGTACGGAGAAGACAACTTTTCACTCCACCGCGCGGAGATCTCCATGGGGGGGAAAGAGGGATGAATCTCTTTTTTCCAAACAAAGCAATTATAACGAAGTAGTGAAGAACTCCTGTGACGACCCCGAATTTTCTCACAACAAAGACATAATAAAAAGTATCAAAGATTTATTAATGGGCATAGAGGTGAGGGAGGAAATGCCCCTGAATGATAATTCTCTACTGCGCTATAAACTGAGGGAAGATTTTTATATCTATCCTTTTTTGAGTGGGTTGCATTTTAGGAGTTTAGAAGGGGGGGGAAAGTATTCTACTGGGGGGGATTGTAAGATGGCTTCCTCACAATTGAGCAGTCTTTCCAACGTGGCCTACCCAGAAATCAGCCCAAACAAAGTTGATATGAAGTGTAGCCAAGTGCCCTTCGAGGGAGGTAAACAGCGGGGAATTAGCCGTCACACCAATTTTGACGAGTTGAACGAAGAAGATGTAGTCCTTTTGAAGAATCCATTGTTTGTAAGGGCGAGCAGCATGTGTACGAACGGGGAGATGGTAAACCCGAGGGATGACGTAGGGAACGGGCTAAACTGTTACAACGATTTATACGAGCTATCCTCCATCAGTGGAAATAATGTTCATTCATCCGGACGAAAGGATGGAAGTAATGACGGAGGGCACGCAGATGAGAGTGTTTCTTCTGGGAATGCTAGTAGGACAGGGAACAACTCCCGTCGGTGCAGCGATGGTGGGGTAGCATTTAACGCACACGGAATAGTGCACCCGGAGGAATGTTATAAAGGAGACCACTACATTGCAGCAGTGTATGATATCCCAAATGATGAATTCCTGCAGGAGGTAGGAAATCGGGTTCGAATTATGCGCTTTAGGTCGCTCACCCAGAATGAGTTAAAGGAGAGCGACAAGGAGAGTAGGCATGTCCGTAACGTTTGCAAGAAATATTTGGATGCACAAGATAGGGAGGAGATACACCACGATAATTACCCCAGTGAGGAAGACGTAGGGGACATACCTCACGTGGCAGGCGTAGCATCTCCGGAGGAAGGAAGCCAAAAGTACACCACGCCCATCGTCGCAGGAGTTTGCAAGAACGAAATGAGCTGCACCATGAGCCGAAGCGATGATGACAACAGAGCGAGCAACCTCATGAGGAACCATCAAAACGGAGTGCAAGATAAAAGCCACCGAAGTGGCAGTTGCGAAGTTTGTCCGGATGAAGGCATAAGTCAGAATGATTATTTTAACTATTCCGTTTTGGAGAAATTCCAGCAGGATAGGGTGGATGCCTCAGCATCTATGCCGAACGGTATTGTAGAGAACGACCGCAGTTGCAAGCATCTCCTGGGTGGAAAATTCAATTCGTCCAACGAGATTGCCAAGGCAAATGACAAGGCCAGTTTGGATACCAGTTTGGACACCAGTTTGGAGGACATGTTTTGTCCGAGTTCCCCAGCTGAGGCAGATTCCATCCTAGGCGACATGGCCGAATTGGCGAGGATTCCTTTCGAAGAGAAGTACCTTCTTAATGGGGAAGGTCAAACGCATGAAGCGATGGGAAACAGCACCGCGGGGGATGAATTCCAGATGGGGAAAGGAACGCTTGCTGTGTGTAAGGGCGATAGCAGCCCATCTGTATATGAACATGCGGAGCCTCACCATATGTACAACGGGAAAATGTGGATGGAAGAGGGAAACTCAACAATCCGAAAAATGGTAATCCTTGATGGAAAAAACATTGGCACGAGGTACCAGGACAATTACAAAAAATATTTCGATTCATTTAGAATAAAAGTGGTTCTAGATTATTACAAAATTAAGAAGTATGTAGTGAAGATAGTCCTTCCGGAAGAGTACTTAATACGCGGGAGGAATGATCTCCTAGGAGAAAACTCCAACAGTAGTTACTATGACGTACGGGTACACAGCAGTATGGAAGGCGATGATTTTATTCTCACGGGGAATGACTTGCTCTTTTTTCAGAATCTTCACATTTTAGGATGTTTAATTGTTCACCCCTTGGAAAGTTACTACCCGTTCTGCGTCAACCTTGTGCAGAGATGGAACTCCTGTTTTGTAACAAACGTAACTCTGTCTGAACTTAATATGAAGATTCGGGAGTTCGATCAGCTTCCCCTGAAGAATATCGCGGCGCACTTTATATCGTACACCTTTCTGGGCGATGATTTTCTACCCAACCCGACCTTTCGATGGCCAACTATCTGTAAGTTCCGGGCAGGCATAGTTTAGCGCCCACAGTGATCCCTTTATAGTTTTTAATTTTTTTTTTTTTTTTTTTTACCCCTCTAGCTATACCTGTACCTTTAGCTTCCTTACACACACTCTTCATACCAACAACCCGTCCAATGTTGCAGGTCGTGGGCCCTTATTGAAGGCCACTGTAAATGAATGAGTGCACAAATAGATGTCTCATCAGAAATCGTATTTTCTTCTTTTCGGAAAAGTGATGGAAGCGGGTCCCCTTCTCTTGCTCTACTTGTGGGTGTTATCGATGTAAGAGTGGGAGGTGATCTTCTGTAGACTCGTTTTTTGGACGAGTACATGAATTTCTTTGGTGCGGGTGGAAAATATTCCTTGGGAGGGGAAAAAGTAAGTATCAAGTGGATTAGGTTTATGAAGGCGGAAAGGATATGAACAGTTGGCGAAGGGGGAGAAAAATTTATGGAGCGACAGTTACTTCCCAGAGCAAGCAGCCCTATCACCGATGAACGGAGTATCTCAAATGATGATCATACGTAGCCAGGAGGATACAGCAAGTTGGAAGATTGTCCGGCCGAAGTTCAGAAGAAGAATGCGTATAATCTGGATTTATCATTCCTCCCCCCCTCTGCTTAATTTCGTTTCCTCTATAATTTTTTTTTTTTTTTTTCTTCTTTTATTTTTTTTTCCGTTCATTAAACTCCTCCAGAAGAGCGAGTAATAGAGTCGTTACCTGTAGATGCTCCTGTATTCATTTCTTCCCTTCAATGTTATTTTTAAAAGGCACCCCTATCTTTTTGTACATTCCTTTTACATTTTAATCAGGAATACCCTCCAAAACTAATCTCCTTTTTTTTCATTTTTTTCTTCTTTTTTTTTTTAATTTCTTCTTTTCCGGTGCATTGCTTTACGTGTCCTTTCAGCTATTTTTCTTCCCTTAAACAAAACATTCCTTCTCCTAAACAGAACATTCCTTCTCTTAAACAGAGCATTCCTTCTCTTAAACAAAACATTCCTTCCCTTAAACAAAAATTTTCCTTCCTTAAACAAAAATTTTCCTTCCTTAAACAGAACATTCCTTCCCTTAAACAGAACTTTTTTTCCTTGAACAAAACATTCCTTCGCTCTAAACCTTCTTCCTTTTCCCCCTTTAGAACTTCCTTCCTTTTCCTCCTTTTAAACCTTCCTTTTCCTTCCCTCCCCCTAAACCTTCCTTTTCCTCCTATAAACAAAACATTCCTTCCTTCCCTCCCTCCTTAAACAAAACTTTTCTTCCCTTCCCTCTGAACAAAAGTTTCCCTTTCCCTCCCTAAAGCAAAAATTATCATCTTCCTTCCCTTAAACCAAACATTCCTTCCTTCCCTCCCTAAAACAAAAATTTTCAACTTCCTTCTTCCCTCCCTAAAACAAAAATTATCATCTTCCTTCCCTCCCTAAAAAAAAAATTTTCAACTTCCTTCTTCCCTCCCTAAAACAAAAATTTTCAACTTCCTACTCCCCCCTCCCGAAAACAAAAATTTTCAACTTCCTCTTCCCTCCCTAAAACAAAAATTTTCAACTTCTTCTTCCCTCCCTTAAGGTGGTTAAGTACCAGGCCATATGTTATTGTTGTTCTAAAGAAAACGAGGAAAAAGAACCTTTCCTTCCTTTCATTCCCCGTTTAGGAAACCTCCCTTCTTTTTCCTTTTCCCTCCTGAAAAAACATTCCTCCCCTCCCTAAAACAAAAATTTTCAACATCCTTCTCCCCTAAGGAAGCTAAAATACCAGGTCATATTTTATTGTTATTCTAATAACCGAGGAAAAAGAAAACCTTCTTTTTCTTCTTACATTCCCTTCCCTTAAATCAAACATTCCTTCCCTACCTTTAAACAAAACTTTCCACTTCCCTTCCTTAAGGTGGCTAAAATACCAGGCCGTATATTATTGTTCTAAAAAAACCGAGGAAAGAACTTTCTTTTCCCTTTCCCCCTTAAAACCTTCTTTTTCTTCCCTGTAAAAACTTCCTTTTCTTCCTCCTTTAAGAAACCTTCTTTTTCTTCCCTCTCTAAGAAACCTTCTTTCCTTCTATCCCTTTAAACCTTCTTCCTTTTCTTCCCTTTAAACCTTCTCTTTCTTACCCTTTTAAATCTTCTTTTTCTTCCCTTTCGACCTATAAATCTTCTTTTTCTTTCCCCCTTAAGAAACCTTCTTTTTCTTCCCCCCCTTAAAAACCTTCTTTCTTTTCTCCTCCTTTGAGAAACCTTCTTTCCTTTTCCCCTTTTAAACCTTCTTACTACAGTTCCTTCGAGAAATCTTCTTTCTTTTTCCTCCTTTAAACACCAACAGAAAAAAAAGATTCTTTCTCTTCCCCCTAAAGGTGGCTAAAACACCAGGCCATATATAGTTGTTCTAACCCTAAATGGAGGAAGAAGAACCTTCTTTCTCTTCCCTCTAAAACCTTTTTTTTCCTCCTTTAAAACCTTCCTTATCCTTTCCTCCCTTAAGAAACCTTCTTTTTTTTCCCCCTCTTAGAACCTTCTTTTTTCCTCACCTTCTCCTCTATGAAATAAAAAAAAGAAAAAAAAAAGAAAAGAAGAACCTCTCACCTTCCCTTCCCTCTCCTCTCTTAAGGACGTTAAAATAGCAGGCCACACTATTGTTCTAATAACCGAGGAGAAAGAACATTCCTTCTTTTTCTTCCCCGTTTAGGAAACCTCCCTTCTTTTTCCTTTTCTTCCCCCCTTCGAAACCTTCCTACTCCCCCCTCCCTAAAACAAAAATTTTCAACTTCTTCTTCCCCCTAAGGAAGCTAAAATACCAGGTCATATGTTATTGTTTGTTCTAAACCTAAACGGAGGAAAAAGAAAACCTTCTTTTTCTTCTTACATTCCTTCCCTTAAGGTGGTTAAGTACCAGGCCATATTGTTGTTCTAAGAAACCGAGGAAAGAACCTTCCTTTCACCTTCCTTCCCTTAAACCAAACATTCCTCCCCTCCCTAAAAAAAAAAATCTTCAACTTCCCTTCCCTCCCTAAAACAAAAATTTTCAACTTCCCTCACCAATAGGGAAGCTAAAATACCACGCCATATATTATTGTTTGTTCGAACCCTAAACGGAGGAAGAAGAAAACCTTCTTTTTATTCTTACTTTCACTTCCCTTAAAACAAACATTCCTTCCTTCCCTTAAGGTGGTTAAGTACCAGGTCATATTATTGTTCCAATAATATTGGAAAGAACCTTCACCCTTCTTTTCAAAACTTCTTTCTTTTTTCTTTTCTTCCTTTTATTAACAAGCTGCCTGCCTGGAAGGAAAAAGAAAAAAAGAAAAGAAAAGAAAAAGGAGAAGAAAAAAAGAAAAAAGAGAGAAGAAAAGAAAAAGAAAAAGCTGGAAGGAAAAAAAAGAGAAAAGAACGAAAAGAAAGAAAAGAAAGAAGAAAAAAAGAAGGACGGTTAAACGTGGAAGGAAAAAGAAGATATTTAGAGTGAGTTCTTGGGCGAGCGGGGTAAATCGGTAACAGGTAAACCGGTAACTAGGTAACAGGAAGTAACCGGTAACAGGAAGTAACCGGTAACGAGGTAACGAGGTAACGAGGTAACGAGGTAACGAGGTAACGAGGTAACGAGGTAAACCGGTAACAGGTAAACCGGTAACTAGGTAACAGGAGGTAACCGGTAACAGGAAGTAACCGGTAACAAGGTAACGAGGTAACCGGGTAAAAAGGTAACGAGGTAACGAGGTAACCGGTAACAGGAGGTAACCGGTAACAGGTAAACGGGTAACCTATAACCTGTAACTGAAAGGAGAAAAAAAAAAAAAAAGGAAGTAGTCGTAGTTTGAAGGAGTAGTTCCAAAAAGTAGTAGTTTCCAAAAGTAGTAGTTTCCAAAAGGAGTAGTTTCAAAAGAAGTAGTTCCCGAAAGAAGTAATTCCGAAGGAAGTACTTTCCAAAAAGAAGTAGTTCAAGAGTAAAGAAGAAAAGAAAAGAAAAGCAAAGGAAAAAATATATATATATATATATATATATATATATGTATGTATGTGTATGGAATTGAAAGGATATATATAGAGGAATATTTTGTAGCAAAAAAAAAAAAAAAAAAAAAAAAGTGTGTGGGGAGTGCAGGAGGAGGAGGAAGAATATATATGTAATGGTTTTTTTTTTCTTAATTGTATATATAATATATATATATATTTCTTTTTTAATTCTATATATTATATATATATATATATATATATATTAGTTCTATATATATATATATATATATATATATATATATATATATATATATATATATATATATATATATATATATATAGTATGTAATTTTTGGTTTGACGACGAAGACACACAATGGCAGCATCGACGTCAACACCCAGTGGAGGATTCCTGCAGGCATGGCTGCAGCAGTTATCGAGTGAGGGGAAATTGACGGGTGATGCAAGCACCATTAGAGTAAGTGAATATGTGGTGATGTGGTGTCCTGATGACGGCAGCATATATACATATGTGCACACTCACATGTGCACATATATATGTATATATATGTATGTGTCCCCGTCTCCCCTTTTTTCCTATATAGGAAAACATGAAGAAGGATTTAGAGGAGACATGGAAGAAATTAAGCGAGTGGCTCCTGCAGCAGGAGTCCAATGAAATAGCAGGGTTCTGTGACAAGAAGAACGGAATGTGGCCAACGAATAAGGGACCACAGTTCTGGCCATGGTATATGGAATTATTATGTAACGCTGTATTAGAAATAAAATATTTCATGAGTGGTATAAGAGCAGAGAGGTTGGGGAAGGATGATGCGGAGGATAAGGCAGCAGTTATTACACGTATCGATGATTATGAAGCATATCGTCGTTGTATTGTAGGCGCCGTTGCCCTTTCCACAATTTATGGCGATCATTGCGGGCTGACGTACGTCACGGAGAAGGTTGAAGGGGACATAATGGAAAGAGTAAAATCTACATACAGTAGTCGGGGGGTAACGTTCGATACATGCAAAAGTATTACGAATGCGGATTTAGTGCTTGGTAAAACGCTTCTCCAGGATAAAATTGATTTATGGACAAATGAGAGAAGGAGGAAGAATGACGGATGGAGGGTGGGGGGGCAATTGTGGAATAGGAGGAATCAGCGTTGTAGAAGAGGCCATGGGCAGGAGGAGAATCTGCAGAAACAGAGAAAAGATAATGCAAAAAGTATGGCAACTTTCCTGAAACTGGACGACAGCAAAAATTCTGGTCAGAATAGTGCATTTTCCTTAGCAGATGTCCTAATAGTTGGCGACATGAAATTAGACGAAGGCAAGTTGGAACAAGTATTTCAGGATGCAATGGAAGGAGGTACTGCCTCCCCGGATGTGAAGAAAATGATGGAGAAGATAACGAATTTATCCCAGAAAACTGAGGGTAAGTGTCTTATTATTAATGCATTAATACATTATTACATTACTAATATATTACATTATTAATATATTACATTATTAATATATTACATTATTAGTTTATTACATCATTAATGTATTAATATATTAATATAATACATCATTAGTGTATTACATTATTAGTGTATTAATATATTACATGATTAATGCATTATTAATATAATATATTATTAATGTATTACATTATTAATGTATTAATGCATTATTAATGTATTAATGTATTAATAATGTATTAATGTATTATATCATTAATGTATTACATTATTAATATATTAAAGTAATAAAGAAAAGAGAAGGAAAAGAGAAGGGAAGGAAAGGGAATTGGAAGGAAAGGGAATTGAGAGGAAAGGGAATTGGAAGGAAAGGGAATTGGAAGGAAAGGGAATTGGAAGGAAAGGGAATTGGAAGGAAAGGGAATTGGAAGGAAAGGGAATTGGAAGGAAAGGGAATTGGAAGGAAAAGGGGAAGGAAGGAAAAGGGGAAGGAAGGAAAGGGAATATGAAGGAAGGGACTTAAGGGGAAGGGAGTGAAAGGAAAGTAAGGAGAAGGGAAGGAAAAGAAAAGGAGAAGGGAAGGGAAGGGGAATAGGAAGAGAAGGGAATAAGAAGGTTTAGGGAAAAGGAATAGGAAGAGAAGGGAATAAGAAGGTTTAGGGAAAAGGAATAGGAAGAGAAGGGAATAAGAAGGTTTAGGGAAAGGGAAAGGGAAAGAAGGAAAGGGGGAAGGGAATAACAAGGAAAGAGAAGGGAAGGAAAGGAAAGGAAAGGAAAGGGGAAGGGAAAGGAAGTGGAAAGGAAGTGGAAAGGGCAGGAAGGAAAGGGAAGGAATGAAGGAAGGGGAAGGAAAGCAATAGAAATGGAAGGAGAAGGAAAAGGAATAGAAGGAAAAGGAATAGGCGGAAAAGGAGTAAAAGAAAAAGGAGTAAAAGAAGAAGGAGTAAAGGAAAAAGGAATAAAACGGGAAGGGGAATGAGAAGGAAAGGGAATGACAGAGAAGGAACAGAAAGAGAAGGAAGAAATAGAAAGAGAATTAAGTGGAAGGAAGGAAAAAGAAGGAAAGGGAATGAAGGAAAGGGAATGAAGGAAAGGGAATGAGAAGGAGAATGGAAGGAGAAGGAAAGGGAAGGGAAGGAGGAAGGAAGGGGAAAGAAAGTGGAAGGAAAGGAGGAGGGGAAAGGAAAGGAGAAGGGGAAAGGAATGATGGATGGGAAAGGAAAGGAAAGGAAAGGAAAGGAAAGAGAAGGGAAGGAAAGGGAAGGGGAAGGAAGAGGGGAAGGAATAAAGGAAGGGAAAGGGAAGGAGAAGGAAAGGGAAGGAGAAGGAAAGAAAAAGAAGGAAAGGGATTAGGGGAAAGGAGAAGGAAAGAAAAAGAAGGAAAGGGATTAGGGGAAAGGAGAAGGAAAGAAGGAAAGGGAAAGAAGGAAAGGGAAGTGGAAAGAAAGAAGGAAAGGGAATGTATGTGGGGGGAAGGAGAAGGAAGGGGAATGAAGGGAAGGGGAAGGACATGGAAGGGGAATGAAGGGAAGGGGAATGAAGGAGGGGGAAGGAATGAAGGAGGGGGAAGGAATGAAGGAGGGGGAAGGAAGGAGAAGGAAGGGGTGATTTAGGAAGGAAGGGGTGATTTAGGAAGGAAGGGGTGATTTAGGAAGGAAGGGGTGATTTAGGAAGGAAGGGGTGATTTAGGAAGGAAGGGGTGATTTAGGAAGGAAGGAATGAGAAGGAGAAGGAAAGGGATAGGGGAATGTTCTGTCTGAAGGATGGCAGGAAGGGGTGATTTAGGAAGGAAGGGGTGATTTAGGAAGGAAGGGGTGATTTAGGAAGGAAGGAATGAGAAGGAGAAGGAAAGGGATAGGGGAATGTTCTGTCTGAAGGATGGCAGGAAGGGGTGATTTAGGAAGGAAGGGGTGATTTAGGAAGGAAGGGGTGATTTAGGAAGGAGGTGGAAGGAAGGGGAAGGAGGTGGAAGGAATAAGAAGGAGGTGGAAGGAATAAGAAGGAGGTGGAAGGAATAAGAAGGAGGTGGAAGGAATAAGAAGGAGGTGGAAGGAATAAGAAGGAGGTGGAAGGAATAAGAAGGAGGGGGAAGGAATGAAGGAGGGGGAAGGAAAAAGAAGGAAAGGAAAAGGTGGAAGGAAAAGGGGAAGGAAAAGGGGAAGGAATGTGGATAAGGAATGTGGATAAGGAATGTGGATAAGGAATGTGGATAAGGAATGAAAGGAGAATGAAGGAGGAAAAGGAATGTGGAGAAGGGTTGTGGATAAGGAATGAGGAATAAGGAATGAGGAATAAGGAATGAGGAGAAGAAATGAGCAGGGAACTGGATGGTGGTGACCGGATGGTAGAAACCGGACGGTAGTGACCGGATGGTACTAACCGGACGGTATAGACCGGATGGTGCGAACTGGATGGTATGAATCGGATGGTATGTACCGGATGGTATGAGCAGGATGGTACGAACTGGATGGTATGAATCGGATGGTATGTACCGAATAGTATGAACCGGATGGTATGATCCGGATGGTATGATCCGGATGGTACGAACCGGATGGTATGAACCGGATACTACACACTAACCTGATGGTATGATCCAGATGGTATGAATTGGATGGTATGAACCGGATGGTATGAACCGTATGGTATGAACCGGATGGTATGAACCGGATGGTAGGAACTGGATGGTAGGAACTGGATGGTCGGATGTGGATAGTAGTAACCGGATGGTATGGACCGGACGGTATGGACCGGACGGTATGAACCGGAAGGTATAAACCGGATGGTAGGTACCGGATGGTGGTAACTGGATGGTAGGTACTGGATGGTAGGTACCGGATGGTATGAACCGGATGGTAGGTAGCGGATGGTATGAACTGGATGGTACGAACCGGATGGTATGAACTGGATAGTATGAACCGGATGGTGGGAACTGGATGGTGGAAACTGGATGGTGGGAACTGGATGGTGGGAACTGGATGGTGGGGACTGGATGGTGGGGACTGGATGGTGGGGACTGGATGGTGGGGATCCGATGGTGGAGACTGGATGATGGAGACTGGATGGTGGGAAGTGGATGGTGGGAAGTGGATGGTGGGAAGTGGATGGTGGGAAGTGGATGGTGGGAAGTGGATGGTGGGAAGTGGATGGTGGAGACTGGATGGTGAAGACTGGATGGTGGAGACCGGATGGTACGGAAACCGGATGGTAATAACGGGATGGTATGAACCGGATGGTATGAACCGGATGGTACGGAAACCGGATGGTAATAACGGGATGGTATGAACTGGATGGTATGAACCGGATGGCAGGGACGCATCCCAGCATCCCTCCCGGGAGGGGAGAGGAAAAACTCCTCGAAGACGAAAAACCGGATACAACACAACAACCGGGTAGTAGTAACCGGACGGTATGAACCGGATAGTATGAACGGGATGGTAGTAACCGGATGGTAGTAACCGGATGGTAGACGCCGGATGGTAGACACCGGATGGTAGACGCCGGATGGTAGACACCGGATGGTAGACGCCGGATTGTAGGTAACTGGATGGTAGGAACCGGATGGTATAAAGCGGATGGTACGAACCGAATGGTAGTAACCCGATGGTGTGAACCGGATGGTAGGAACTGGATGGTAGTAACCGGATGGTATGAGCCGGATGATAGTGACCGGATGGTATGAGCCGGATGGTATGAGCCGGATGGTATGAGCCGGATGGTACGAACCGGATACTACACACTAACCTGATGGTATGAACCGGATGGTGGGAACCGGATGGTATGAACCGGATGGTAGAAACCGGATGGTAGAAACCGGATGGCAGGGACGCATCCCAGCATCCCTCCCGGGAGGGGTAGGAAAAAACTCCTCGAAGACAAAGACCGGATACTATGCATCAACCGCATGGTAGTAACCGGATGGTATGAACCGGATGGTATGGACCGGATGGTATGGACCGGATGGTATGAACCGGATGGTGGAGACTGGATGGTATGAACCGGATGGTATGAGCCGGATGGTGGGAAGTGGATGGTGGGAAGTGGATGGTGGGAAGTGGATGGTAGAAAGCGGATGATATGAGCCGGATGGTAGTAATCGGATGGTATGAACCGGACAGTAGTAATCGGATGGTATTAACCGGACAGTAGGGACCGGATGGTATGAACCGGATGGTATGAACAGGATGGTATGAACCGGATGGCAAGGAAGCATCCCAGCATCCCTCCCGGGAGGGGTAGGTAAAACTCCTCGCACACAGAAACCGGATGGCAGGGAAAGACAAACTGGATACTACACACACCAACACGAAAGAGGAAAAGAAAAAAAAAGAAAAAAAAAAAAAAGAAATATTCAGATTCCCGGTTTAGGAGTAGGGTTCCGGGTTTAGGAGTAGGTTCCGGGTTTAGGAGTAGGGTTCCGGGTTTAGGAGGAAGGTGTCGGGGTCTAAGAACTTAGATTCCGGGTTTAGGAGGAAATTGTCAGGGTGTTAGGATTTAGATTCCGGGTTTAGGAGGAAATTGTCAGGGTGTTAGGATTTAGATTCCGGGTTTAGGTGGAAGGTTGTTGGGGTGTTAGAAGTTAGATTCCGGGTTTAGGAATAAGGTTGTAGGGGTATTAGAACTTAGGTTCCTGGTTTAGGAATAAGGTTGTAGGGGTATTAGAACTTAGATTCCGGGTTTAGAACAAAGGTTCCAGGGTATAGGATGAAGGTTCCAGGGTATAGTATGAAGGTTCCAGGGTATAGGATGAAGGTTCCAGGGTTTAGGAGTAGGGTTCCGGGTTTAGGTGTCAGATTCCGGGTTTAGGAGTAAGGTTCCGGGTTTAGGAGTAGGGTTCCGGGTTTAGGTGTCAGATTCCGGGTTTAGGAGTAAGGTTCCGGGTTTAGGAGTAGGGTTCCGGGTTTAGGTGTCAGATTCCTTTTTTAGGAGTAAGGTTCCGGGTTTAGGGGTAGGGTTCCGGGTTTAGGTGTCAGATTCCTTTTTTAGGAGTAAGGTTCCGGGTTTAGGGGTAGGGTTCCGGGTTTAGGGGGAAGGTTTAAGTGGTATAGGAGTAGGGTTCCGGGTTTAGGAGTAGCGTTCCGGGTTTAGGAGTAGGGTTCCGGGTTTAGGAGTAGGGTTCCGGGTTTAGGAGTAGGGTTCCGGGTTTAGGAGTAGGGTTCCGGGGTTTAGGAGTAAGGTTCCAGGGTTTTGGAGTAAGGTTCCAGGGTTTTGGAGTAAGGTTCCAGGGTTTAGGGTTTAGGTTTCAGGGTTTACGGTTCAAGGTTTACGGTTCAGGGTTTACGGTTCAAGGTTTACGGTTCAGGGTTTAGGAGTAGGGTTCCGGGATTAGGAGTAGGGTTCCGGGATTAGGAGTAGGGTTCCGGATTTAGGAGTATGGTTCCGGGTTTAGGAGTAGGGTTCCGGATTTAAGAGTAAGGTTCCGGGTTTAGAAGTAGGGTTCCGGGTTTAGGAGTAGGGTTCCGTTTTTAGGAGTAGGGTTCCGGTTTTAGGAGTAGGGTTCCGGGTTTAGGAGTAGGGTTCCGGTTTTAGGAGTAGGGTTCCGGGTTTAGGAGTAGGGTTCCGGGTTTTGGAGTAAGGTTTCGCGTTTAGGAGTAGGGTTCCGGGTTCAGGGTTCTAGGGTTCCGGGTTTAGGAGTAGGGTTCCGGGTTTAGGAGTAGGGTTCCGGGTTTAGAAGTAGGGTTCCGGGTTCAGGGTTTTAGGGTTCCGGGTTTAGGGTTCCGGGTTTAGGAGTAGGGTTCCGGGTTTAGGAGTAGGGTTCCGGGTTTAGGAGTAGGGTTCCGGGTTTAGGAGTAGGGTTCCGGGTTCAGGAGTAGGGTTCCGGGTTCAGGAGTAGGGTTCCGGGTTTAGGAGTAGGGTTCCGGGTTTAGGAGTAGGGTTAGGGGTTTAGGAGTATGGTTTCAGGGTGTAGGAGTAAAGTTCCAGGGTTTAGGAGTAGGGTTCCGGGTTTAGGAGTAGGGTTCCAGCGTATAGGAATAAGGTTCCGGGGTTAGCTTTAGCTGCTTTAGGGCGGGAGAGGAAAAACTCCTCGAAGACAGAAACCGGATACGATACAACAACCGGATGGTATGAACCGGATGGTATGAACCGGATGGTATGAACCGGATGGTATGAACCGGATGGTATAAGCCGGATGGTATGAACCGGATGGTATGAACCGGATGGTGGAAACTGGATGTTATGAAGCGGATGGTATGAATCGGATGGTATGAACCGGATGGAATGAACCGGATGGTAGTAATCGGATGGTATGAACCGGACAGTAGTAATCGGATGGTAGGAACGGGATAGTAGACACCGGATGGTAGGAACGGGATAGTAGACACCGGATGGTAGGAACTGGATGGTGGGAACTGGATGGTATGAACCGGATGGTAGGAACCGGATGGTATGAACCGGATGGTAGGAACCGGATGGTATGAACCGGGATGGTATGAACCGGATGGTTGGAACTGGATGTTATGAACCGGATGGTATGAACCGTATGGTATGAACCGGATGGTATGAACCGGATGGTAGGAACTGGATGGTAGGAACTGGATGGTCGGATGTGGATAGTAGTAACCGGATGGTATGGACCGGACGGTATGGACCGGACGGTATGAACCGGAAGGTATAAACCGGATGGTAGGTACCGGATGGTGGTAACTGGATTGTAGGAACTGGATTGCAGGAACTGGATGGTAGTAACCGGACGGTCGTA
Source organism: Plasmodium knowlesi strain H (assembly GCF_000006355.2). Classification (NCBI taxonomy): domain Eukaryota; phylum Apicomplexa; class Aconoidasida; order Haemosporida; family Plasmodiidae; genus Plasmodium; species Plasmodium knowlesi. The sequence continues at coordinate 1,076,861 of NC_011908.2, read as the reverse complement.
ACCGAATGGTATTAACCGGATGGTATGAACCGGATGGTAGGAACCGGATGGTGGGAACTGGATGGTATGAACCGGATGGTAATAACCGGATGGTAGTAACCGGATAGTAGTAACCGGATAGTATGAACCGGATGGTAGGAACCGGATGGCAGGGACGCATCCCAGCATCCCGCCCGGGAGGGGTAGGTAAAACTCCTCGAAGAGAAAGACCTGATACTATAGACCAACCGCATGGTAGAAACTGGATGGTATGAACCGGAATAGTATGAACCGGATGGTATGAACCGGATGGTAGGAACCGGATGATATGAACCGGATCGTATGAACCGGAAGGTATGAACCGCATGGTGGGAAGCGGATTGTGGAGACTGGATGGTCGAGACCGGATGGGATGAACCGGATGGTATGAGGCGGATGGTAGAAATCGGATGGCGCGGACGCATCCCAGCATCCCTCCCGGGAGGGAGAAGGAAAAACTCCTCGCAGACAGGGACCGGATGGCAGGGGAAGCCAAACCGTATACTACGCATCAACACGAAAGAGAAGAAGAAAAAAAAAAAAAAAAAATTCACATTTCGTGCGTGTTAGAATAAGGTCGCAGGGGTGCTGGAGTAAGGTTTCAGGGTATAGGACAAAGGTGTCAGGGTGTTAGAACTTAGATTCCAGGTTTAGGACGAAGGTATCAGGGTGTTAGGACTTAGATTACGGGTTTAGGATGAGGGTGTTAGGGTGTTAGAACTTAGATTTCGGGTTTAGGAGGAAGGATTTAGGGGTGTTAGAACTTAGATTCCGGGTTTAGGAGTAAGGTTATAGGGGTGTAGGAATAAGGTTCCGGGTTTAGGAGTAGGGTTCAGGGTTTAGGAGTAGGGTTCAGGGTTTAGGAGTAGGGTTCCGGGTTTAGGAGTAGGGTTCCGGGTTTAGGAGTAGGGTTCCGGGTTTAGGAGTAGGGTTCTGGGTTTAGGAGTAGGGTTCCGGGTTTAGGAGTGGGGTTCCGGGTTTAGGAGTAGGGTTCCGGGTTTAGGAGTAGGGTTCCGGGTTTAGGAGTAGGGTTCTGGTTTTAGGAGTAGGGTTCCGGGTTTAGGAGTAGGGTTCCGGGTTTAGGAGTAGAGTTCCGGGTTTAGGAGTAGGGTTCCGGGTTTAGGAGTAGGGTTCCAGGTTTAGGGTTCAGGGTTCCGGGTTTAGGATTAGGGTTCCGGGTTTAGGAGTAGGGTTCCGGGTTTAGGAGTAGGGTTCCGGGTTTCGGAGTAGGGTTCTGGGTTTAGGAGTAGGGTTCCGGGTTTAGGAGTAGGGTTCCGGGTTTAGGAGTAGGGTTCCGGGTTTAGGAGTAGGGTTCCGGGTTTAGGAGTAGGGTTCCGGGTTTAGGAGTAGGGTTCCGGGTTTAGGAGTAGGGTTCCGGGTTTAGGAGTAGGGTTCCGGATTTAGGAGTAGGGTTCCGGGTTTAGGAGTAGGGTTCCGGGTTTAGGAGTAGGGTTCCGGGTTTAGGATTCAGGTTCCGGGTTTAGCTTTAGTTGAGTAAGGGGAAGGGAAAGGAAAATCTCCTCGCAGACACTAACCGGATACTGTGCACCAACCGGATGGTATTAACGGGATGGTGGGAACCGGATGGTAGGGAACCGGATGGTATGAACTGGGTGGTAGCAACTGGATGGTATGAACCGGATGGTATAAACCGGATGGTATGAACCAGATGGTGGGAACTGGATGGTAGTAACCGGATGGTATGAACCTGGATGGTATGAACCGGATGGTATGAACCGGATGGTATAAACAGGATGGTAATAACCGGATGGTAGGAACCTGATGGTATGTGCCGGATGATAGACACCGGATGATAGACACCGGATGGTATGAACCGGATGGTCGAAAGTGGATGGTAGTAACCGGATGGTAGTAACCGGATAGTATGAACCGGATGGTATGAACCTGGATGGTATGAACCGGATGGTACGAATCGGATGGTACGAATCGGATGGTACGAATCGGATGGTATGAACCGGATGATATGAACCGGATGGTATGAACTGGATGGTATGAACCGGACAGTAGGGACCGGATGGTAGAAAGCGGATGGTAGAAACCGGATGGTATGAACCGGATGGTATGAACCGGATGGTGGGAACGGGATGGTATGAACCGGATGGTATAAACCGGATGGTTGAAACCGGATGGTAGGAACCCGATGGTATGAACCGGATGGTATGAGCCGGATGTTAGTAACTGGATGGTATGAACCGAATGGTATGAATCGGATGGTAGAAATCGGATGGTATGAACCGGATGGTGGGAACTGGACGGTGGGAGCTGGATTGTATGAACCGCATGGTATGAACTGCATGGTATGAAGCGGATGGTAGTGATCAGATGGTATGAACTGGATGGTATGAACTGGATGGTATGAACTGGATGGTATGAACTGGATGGTATGAACTGGATGGTATGAACTGGATGGTATGAACTGGATGGTATGAACTGGATGGTGGAGACTGGATGGTGGAGACTGGATGGTAGTAACCCGATGGTAGGAACTGGATGGTAGGAACTGGATGGTAGGAACTGGATGGTATGAACTGGATGGTATGAACTGGATGGTATGAACTGGATGGTATGAACTGGATGGTATGAACTGGATGGTATGAACTGGATGGTATGAACTGGATGGTATGAACTGGATGGTATGAACTGGATACTACACACTAACCTGATGGTATGAACTGGATGGTATGAACTGGATGGTATGAACCGGATGGTACAGACTGGATGGTATGGACCGGACGGTATGAACCGGATGGTAGAAACCTGATGGTAGAAACCGGATGGTAGGAACTGGATGGTATGAACCGGATGGCAGGGACGCATCCCAGCATCCCTCCCGGGAGGGGTAGGTAAAACTCCTCGAAGACGAAAAACCGGATACGACACAGCAACCGGATGGTGGGGACTGGATGGTATAGACCGGATGGTAGTAACCGGATGGTAGAAACCGGATGGTAGGAACTGAATGGTAGGAAGTGGATGGTAGGAAGTGGATGGTAGGAACCGGATGGTATGAACCGGATGGTATGGACGGGATGGTGGGAACTGGATGGTATGAAACGGATGGTAGGAACCGGATGGCAGGGACGCATCCCAGCATCCCTCCCGGGAGGGGGAGAGGAAAAACTCCTCGAACACAATGACCGGATACGACGCAACAACCGGATGGTACGGAAACCGGATGGTAGGTACAGGATGGTAGGTATCGGATGGTAGGACCGGATGGTAAGAACTGGATGGTAGTAACCGGATGTTAGAAACGGGATGGTATGAACTGGATGGTATGAACTGGATGGTATGAACTGGATTGTGGAGACTGGATGGTAGTAACCGGATGGTGGAGACTGGATGGTGGAGACTGGATGGTGGAGACTGGATGGTGGAGACTGGATGGTGGAGACTGGATGGTGGAGACTGGATGGTGGAGACTGGATGGTGGAGACTGGATGGTGGAGACTGGATGGTGGAGACTGGATGGTGGAGACTGGATGGTGGAGACTGGATGGTGGAGACTGGATGGTGGAGACTGGATGGTGGAGACTGGATGGTGGAGACTGGATGGTGGAGACTGGATGGTGGAGACTGGATGGTGGAGACTGGATGGTGGAGACTGGATGGTGGAGACGGGATGGTAGAAGCCGGATGGTAGGTACCGGATGGTAGGTATCGAATAGTGGGAAGTGGATGGTGGGAAGTGGATGGTGGGAAGTGGATGGTGGGAAGTGGATGGTGGGAACCGAATGGTATAGACCGGATGGTAGAAACCGGATGGCAGGGACGCATCCCAGCATCCCTCCCGGGAGGGGTGGAAAAACTCCTCGAAGACAGGGACCTGATACTATACACTAACCGGATGGTATGAACCGGATGGTAGAAACTGCATGTTGGGAACAGGATGGTATGAACCGGATGGTATGAACCGGATGGTATGAACCGGATGGTATGAACCGGATGGTATGAACCGGATGGTATGAACCGGATGGTATGAACCGGATGGTGGAGACTGGATGGTGGAGACTGGATGGTGGAGACTGGATGGTGGAGACTGGATGGTGGAGACTGGATGGTAGGTACCGGATGGTATGAACCGGATGGTAGTAAGCGGATGGTGGGAAGTGGATGGTGGGAAGTGGATGGTGGGAAGTGGATGGTGGGAAGTGGATGGTGGGAAGTGGATGGTGGAAACTGGATGGTGGAGACTGGATGGTGGGAACTGGATGGTGGGAACTGGATGGTGTGAACTGGATGGTGGGAAGTGGATGGTGGGAAGTGGATGGGAGTAACCGGATGGTCGGAACCGGATGGTACACTAACCGGATGGTATGAAAGGGATGGTATGAACCTGGATGGTATTAACCGGATGGAAGGGGAAGACGAACCGGATACTGGACATTAACCGGATGGCAGAAAACAGGATGGAAAAAGAAAAAAAAAAAAATAGGTTGGGTGAAGGAAGAAGGTGTTAGGGTGTTAGAACTTACATTCCGGGTGAAGGAAGAAGGTGTTAGGGTGTTAGGACTTAGATTCCGGGTGTAGGAAGAAGGTGTTAGGGTGTTAGAACTTACATTCCGGGTGAAGGAAGAAGGTGTTAGGGTGTTAGAACTTAGATTCCGGGTTTAGGAGGGAGGTCTTAGGGGTGTTAGTATATGGTTGTAGGGTATTAGAGTTCAGATTCCGGGTTTAGGAGGAAGGTATCAGGGTGTTAGAACTTAGATTCCGGGTTTAGGACGAAGGTGTCAATTTGTTAGAACTTAGATTCCATGTTTAGGAGGAACTTGTCAGGGTGTTAGAAGTCAGATTCCGGGTTTAGGAGGAAGATTGTAGGGGTGTTAGAACATAGATTCCGGGTTTGGGGCAAAGGTATCAGAGTGTAAGAACTTAGATTGAGGGTTCAGGAGGGAGGTTTGAGGGGTGCTAGAATTCAGATTCCGGGTTTAGCAGGAAGGTGTCAGGATGTTAGAACTTAGATTCCGGGTGTTAGAATTTAGATTCCGGGTGTTAGAACTTAGATTCCGGGTGTTAGAACTTAGATTCCGGGTTTAGGAGGAAGGTGTCAGGTTGTTAGGACTTAGATTCCGGGTTTAGGAGTAGGGTTCCGGGTTTAGGAGTAGGGTTCCGGGTTTAGGAGTAGGGTTCCGGGTTTAGGAGTAGGGTTCCGGGTTTAGGAGTAGGGTTCCGGGTTTAGGAGTAGGGTTCCGGGTTTAGGAGTAGGGTTCCGGGTTTAGGAGTAGGGTTCCGGGTTTAGGAGTAGGGTTCCGGGTTTAGGAGTAGGGTTCCGGGTTTAGGAGTAGGGTTCCGGGTTTAGGAGTAGGGTTCCGGGTTTAGGAGTAGGGTTCCGGGATTAGAAGTAGGGTTCCGGGTTTAGAAATAGGGTTCCGGGTTTAGGAGTAGAGTTCCGGGTTTAGGAGTAGGGTTCCGGGTTTAGGAGTAGGGTTCCGGGTTTAGGAGTAGGGTTCCGGGTTTAGGAGTAGGGTTCCAGGGTTAGGTTTTCTTGAATAAGGGGAAGGGATAGGAAAAACTCCTCGCAGACAAGAACCGGATACTACACACCAACCGGGTGGTTGTAACCGGATAGTAGTAACCCGATGGTAGACACCGGATGGTAGTAACCCTATGCTGGGAAGTGGATGTTATGAACCGGATGGTATGAACCGGACGGTATGAATCGGACAGTATGAACCGGATGGTATGAACCGGATGGTGGGAACTGGATGGTGGGAACTGGATGGTGGGAACTGGATTGGCAGGTACCCGATGGTGGGAACTGGATGGTACAAACCGGATGGTGGAGACTGGATGGTGGAGACTGGATGGTGGAGACTGGATGGTGGGGACTGGATGGTCGGAACTGGATGGTGGGAAGTGGATGGTGGAGACTGGATGGTATGAACCGGATGGTATGAACTGGATGGTATGAACCGGACGGTGGGAACATGATGGTAGGAGCTGGATGGTGGAGACTGGATGGTGGAGACTGGATGGTGGGAACTGGATGGTGGGAACTGGATGGTGGGAACTGGATGGTGGGAACTGGATGGTGGGAAGTGGATGGTGGGAAGTGGATGGTGGGAAGTGGATGGTGGGAAGTGGATGGTGGGAAGTGGATGGTGGGAAGTGGATGGTGGAGACTGGATGGTGGGAACTGGATGGTATGAACCGGATGGTATGAACCCGATGGTAGGAACCGGATGGTATGAACCGGGTGGTATGAACTGGATGGTATGAACCGGACGGTGGGAACATGATGGTAGGAGCTGGATGGTGGAGACTGGATGGTGGAGACTGGATGGTGGGAACTGGATGGTGGGAACTGGATGGTGGGAACTGGATGGTGGGAAGCGGATGGTATGAACTGGATGTTGGAGACTGGATGGTATGAACCGGATGGTATGAATAGGATGGTATGATCTGGATGGTAGGAACGGGATGGTATGAACCGGATGGTGGGAACTGGATGGTATGAACCGGATGGTGGGAACTGGATGGTATGAACCGGATGGTAGTAACCGGATGGTAGGAACCGGATGGTAGTGGCCGGATGGTAGGAAACTGGATGGTGGGAAACTGGATGGTGGAGACTGTTTGGTGGGAACTGGATGGTAGTAACCGGATGGTAGTGACCGGATGGCATATAAAACCGCAAATTTAGAACAATCTACCACCGAAAAAGAAAGAAAAAAAAAAAAAGAAAAAATTTTTCATCGACTGTGAATGACATACATTTGCTCAATCTACATAAATACATACAACATACAACATACAACACACATATATATATACATATGGCACTTTACATGTCTTATTAATCTTCTTCCTTTCTTTTCTTCTTCCCGCAGCTGATGTATGTATGAAAGAGAGGAGCAAGTCATTTTGTGAGCGCCTGAAATGTGCAAAACAACATTGGGAAGTGAACAACAAGCAGCAGGTAAGCAGCAGCGTAAGGCGGGGCAAAAGGGTGTACATATATATATATACATATAAGTACATATATGTATATGTATACATGTACCAATATATATATGTATATATGTATATATGCATATGTGTATATGTATATATATGCATACATGTATATGTATATATGTATATATGTAGACACGCACATATGTGTATATATATATATGTATACTTTCCATTTCCTATGCAGCAGAATTTTTGGGACCATGTCAATGGGAAGCTTGAAGAACTCCTTCCTACTGGAACTACTACTAGTAATGATGTCATCCCAGGTGCCAATTGCAACGACAATTCTATGGACAATGCGAATAAAGAAGCTTGTAGACACATAGCAACATTGTTGAAAAAGATGTACCAAAATTCAAATGGTACCTCTGAAAAATATTCTGAACAAATTATAAAATGTGTTCTTCTAAAAGAATATGCTAAAAAATTAAAGAAGCAAGCAAAAGAAAAAGGATTTTGCAGCATAGACAAGGGTCTACAGGAGGCTTTCAATCAAAGTAAAGAAATTATGCAGAAAGCAACAGACAACTGCAAAGGTGCCAGCGCTGCTAATTGTTTTGAGTGTAAATGGGACAGCACCACTGATGACGAACTTAAAAGTTGCCCCATTCCCAATAGCAGCGGCCAAAAGGATCAAGTAAATACCAAAGTGCTTGAATTACTCAACGATAACCCCGAAACGAAGGACCCCAAAATACAACAAACCTTGATTGCCTTCAATAAGAACAATACCTTATGTGAACGAGTAAATTGTGCAGCGCATTGGTGGGCCGAGAAGAAGAATGGGCAGGTAAATGAGCAGACGCCACCTGTTTGGGTGTTATGGAATGACCATTACATATACATATATGTATGCACGTATGTATATACATATGTACATGTATATACATGTGTATGTTTATATACGTATGTATGTATACATACATATGTATATATGCATATGCATTTATGCATATGCATATATATATATATATATATATATATATATATACTTATAGGAGGATGTATGGAAGAAAGTCCAAAAGGAAGTTGTCCAACCACTTGGCCAGGCCATGTCTACCAATACAGACTACAGTTTAGACAGTCATTGCAATAACTTAAGCTGGAAGCAAAAAGAAGTATGCCTCCTCTTTGCAAGAGGATTACACCACATGTACAAAAATACAGATAGTAAGGAGGAAGATCGTACGAAGTTGTTCGAACGAACCATGATGTGCACAGCCCTAAGGGCATACGCTAAGAAATTGGAAGAAGATGCAGCAGAAAAGGAAAAGAACGGGACAGGGAGCTGTAACATAAAGGGTGGCATACAACAGGCCTTTGGAGCAAGTAAAACCATTATGGAGAAAGCATCAGGTACATGTACAGGTTCCAACGCTCCTAATTGCTTCGAATGTACTTGGGACGCTAAAAACGAACTTGACAATTGCATAGTTGGCCAGAACAGCAAAACTCAAAATGTGCATGACCAATTGACGACATTCCTGGACGACGAAAAAACGGAACTGAAGGAATCTTTGGACAAAATATGTAAGTAGACACTCCAATCACAATAACCCCCCAACCAACCCCAACCAAAAAAAAAAAAAGAAAAAAAAGAAAAAAAAAAAAAAAAAAAAAAAAAAAAAAAAAAAAAAAAAAAAAAAAAAAAAAAAAAAAAAAAAAAAAAAAAAATTAATTATAGGGGGGGGGGGGGGGGGGGGGGGAGATTATGATGAGGAGGATGAAGGTGATAAGAAGGTTCTGGGGGTGTTAGAAATTCAGATTCCGGGTTTAGGAAGGAGGTTGTAGGGATTTTAGAATAATGCTATAGGGGTGTCCGAATAAGGTTGTTTGGTTGCTAGAATAAGGTTGTATGGGTGTTAGAAGTCAGATTCCGGGTACAGGGGGACGGTTGTAGGATATAGGAATAATGTTGTAGGGGTGTCCGAATAAGGTTGTGGGATGCAGGGAATTAGATTCCGGGTTCAGGAGTCAGATTCCGGGTTTAGGAGTCAGATTCCGGGTTTGGGAATGAAGGTTGTAGGGGTGTCAGAATTCAGATTCCTGGTTTAGGATGAAGATTGTAGGGGTGTCAGAATTCAGATTCCTGGTTTAGGATGAAGATTGTAGGGGTGTCAGAATAAAGTTGTAGGGGTGTCAGAATAAAGTTGTAGGGGTGTCAGAATAAAGTTGTAGGGGTGTCAGAATAAAGTTGTAGGGGTGTCAGAATAAAGTTGTAGGGGTGTTAGAATAATGTTGTATGGGTGTTAGAATGGGGTGTCCGGGTATAGGAGTAATACTGTATGGGTGTTAGAAGTGAGATTCCGGGTTTAGGGTGGTGACTGCTTTGAGTGTACACAGGACCAAAGTTTTGATAATTGCGAAATTAATGCAAATGGCCAGGGCACCACAGGTGAAAATGTAAATAGCAAATTGCAGACAATGTTTGAGGACGAACAGGATAAGACAGGACTGAAGGAATCTTTAGACAAAATATGTAAGTAGACACCCCAATCTCAATAACCAACCAAACCCCCCCAAAAAAAAAAAAAAAAAAAAAAAAAGAAAAGTAAAAAAAAAAAGAAGAAAAAAATAAAAAAAAAAAAAAAAGGTGAAAGTTTGAGTACGCCTGTGGGTTGTCAAAAGACAGATTGCGGGCTTAGGAAGAAGGTTTTAGGGGTATAGGAACAAGCTGGTAGGGGTGTTAGAACATAGATTCCGGGTTTAAGAGTAAGGTTCCAGGGTATAGGAATAATGTTGTAGGGGTGTCCGAATAAGGTTGTGGGATGCAGGGAATCAGATTCAGGGTTCAGGAGTCAGATTCCGGGTTCAGGAGTCAGATTCCGGGTTTAGGAGTCAGATTCCGGGTTTAGGAGTCAGATTCCGGGTTTAGGAGTCAGATTCCGGGTTTGGGAATGAAGGTTGTAGGGGTGTCAGAATAAGGTTCCAAGGTGTAGGAGTATGGTTGTAGGGGTGTTAGATGTCAGATGCCGGGTTCAGGAGTAAGGTCTTAGGGGTGTCAGAATAATGTTGTATGGGTGTTAGAATAATGTTGTATGGGTGTTAGAATAATGTTGTATGGGTTTTAGAATAATGTTGTATGGGTGTTAGAATAATGTTGTATGGGTGTTAGAATGGGGTGTCCGGGTATAGGAGTAATACTGTATGGGTGTTAGAAGTGAGATTCCGGGTTTAGGGTGGTGACTGTTTTGAGTGTACACAGGACCAAAGTTTTGATAATTGCGAAATTAACACAAATGGCCAGGGCACCACAGGTGAAAATGTAAATAGCAAATTGGAAGGAATGCTTAACGACGAAGCAACTGGACTGACGGAATCTTTGGACAAAATATGTAAGTAGACACCCCAATCACAATAACCCCCCAACCAACCCCCCAAACACAGCAAAAAAATAAAAAAAAGAAAAGTAAAAAAAAACAAAAAAAAAAAAAAAAATAATATAATATAAGGTGTGGGGGGCAGATTATGATGAGGAGGTTTGGGGGGGTGCTAGATGTCAGATTCCGGGTTCAGGAATAAGGTTTCAGGGGTGTTAGAATAATGCTGTATGGGTGTTAGAATGAGGTTTCAGGGTATAGGAATAATGTTGTATGGGTATTAAAAGTCAGATTCCGGGTTTAGGAGTAAGGTTGTAATGGTGTTACAGTAAGGTAGTAGGGGTGTCAGAATTCAGATTCCCGGTTTAGAAGTAAGGTTGCAGGGGTGTTGGAATAGGATTGTGGGGGTTTTAAAATAACGTTGTAGGGGTGTTGGAATAAGATTGTAGGGGTTTTGGATGTATGGTTGTAGGGTGCCAGAATTCAGATTCCGGGTTCAGGACAAAGGTGTCAGGGTGTTAGGAATTAGATTCCGGGTTTAGGAAGAAGGTGTCAGGGTGTCAGAAGTCAGATTCCGGGTTCAGGAGTCAGATTCCGGGTTCAGGAGTCAGATTCCGCGTTTAGGAGTCAGATTCCGGGTTCAGGAGTCAGATTCCGGGTTTAGGAGTCAGATTCCGGGTTCAGGAGTCAGATTCCGGGTTTAGGAGTCAGATTCCGGGTTTAGGAGTCAGATTCCGGGTTTAGGAGTCAGATTCCGGTTTTAGGAGTCAGATTCCGGGTTTAGGAGTCAGATTCCGGGTTTGGGAATGAAGGTTGTAGGACTGTTAGAAGTCAGATTCTGGGCTTAGGAAGAAGGTTGTAGGGTGCCAGAATTCAGATTCCGGATTTAGGAATAAAGGTTCCGGGGTATAGGAATAATGTTGTATGGGTGTTAGAATGAGGTTTCAGGGGTGTTGGAATAAAGTTTCAGGGTGTTAGAATTCAGATTCCGGATTTAGGAATAAGGTTGTAGGATATAGGACTAACGTTTTAAGGGTATAGAAATAATGTTGTATGGGTGATAGAATAAAGTTGTATGGGTGTTAGAATAATGTTGTATGGGTTTTAGAATAATGTTGTATGGGTGTTAGAATAATGTTGTATGGGTGTTAGAATAATGTTGTATGGGTGTTAGAATAATGTTGTATGGGTGTTAGAATAATGTCGTATGGGTGTTAGAAGTGAGATTCCGGGTTTAGGGTGGTGACTGTTTTGAGTGTACACAGGACCAAAGTTTTGATAATTGCGAAATTAACACAAATGGACAAACCACCACTGAGGATGTAAATAAAAAATTGGAAGGAATGCTTGACGACGATTCAACAGGACTGAAGGAATCTTTGGACAAAATATGTAAGTAGACACCACAATCACAATAACCCCCCCAACCAATAAAAAAAAAAAAAAAGAAAAAAAAAAAAAAAAAAGGGGAAAAGGAAAGAAAAAAAAGAAGAAAAAAAAGAAAAAAAAAAAGAAAATAATATAAGGTGGGGGGGGGCAGATTATGATGAGGAGGATGAAGGTGATGAGAAGGTTTTCGGGGTATTAGAAGTCAGATTCCGGATTTAGGAGTAAGGTTGTAGGATATAGGAATAATGTTGTAGGGGTGTCCGAATAAGGTTGTGGGATGCAGGGAATTAGATTCCGGGTTTAGGAATCAGATTCCGGGTTTGGGAATGAAGGTTGTAGGGGTGTCAGAATTCAGATTCCGGATTTAGGAATAAGGTTGTAGGATATAGGAATAATGTTGTAGGGGTGTCCGAATAAGTTGGTGGGATGCAGGGAATTAGATTCCGGGTTCAGGAATCAGATTCCGGGTTCAGGAGTCAGATTCCGGGCTTAGGAGTCAGATTCCTGGTTTAGGATGAAGATTGTAGGGGTGTTAGAAGTCAGATTCCGGGTTCAAGAGGGAGGTGTCATGGTGTAAGAACTTAGATTCCGGGTTTAGGAGTAGGGTTCCGGTTTTAGGAGTAGGGTTCCGGTTTTAGGAGTAGGGTTCCGGGTTTAGGAGTAGGTTTCCGGGTTTAGGAGTAGGGTTCCGGGTTTAGGAGTAGGGTTCTGGGTTTAGGAGTAGGGTTCCGGGTTTAGGAGTAGGGTTCCGGGTTTAGGAGTAATTTTCCAGGGTTTAGGTGTAATTTTCCAGGGTTTAGGAGTAGGGTTCAGGGTTTAGGGTTTAGGGTTCAGGGTTCAGTATATAGGGTTTAAGGTTTAGTATATAGGGTTCAGGCTTTAGGGTTCCGGGTTTAGGAGTAGGGTTCAGGGTTTAGGGTTTAGGGTTCAGGGTTTAGGGTTCAGGGTTTAGGGTTCAGGGTTTAGGGTTTAGGGTTCAGGGTTCAGGGTTCAGGGTTTAGGGTTAGGGTTCCGGGTTTAGGAGTAGGGTTCCGGGTTTAGGAGTAGGGTTCCGGGTTTAGGAGTAGGGTTCCGGGTTTAGGAGTAGGGTTCAGGGTTTAGGAGTAAGGTTCCAGGGTTTAGGAGTAAGGTTTCAGGGGTTAGCTTTAGCTGCTTTTAGAGGGGGAAAGGAAAAACTTCTCGCAGACAGGAACTGGACACGACACAACAACCGGATAGTGGGAACTGGATGGTATGAACTGGATGGTATGAACCCGACTGTATGAACCGGATGGTATGAACGGAATGGTAGGTACCGGATGGTAGGTACCGGATGGTATGAACCGGATGGTATGAATAGGATGGTATGAACAGGATGGTATGAACCGGATGGTAGGAACCGGATGGCAGGGACGCATCCCAGCATACCTCCCGGGAGGGGGAGGGGAAAAACTCCTCGCAGACAGAAACCGGATACTACACACTAACCGGATAGTAGAAACTGGACGGTATGAACCGGATGGTGAGAACTGGATGGTAGGTACAGGATGGTAGGTACGGGATGGTATGAACCGGATGGCAGGGGAGCATCCCAGCATCTCTCCCGGGAGGGGGGATAGGAAAAACTCCTCCAAGACAAAGACCTGATACTATGCACCAACCGGATGGTAATAACCGGATGGCAAGGAAACGGGATACTACAGAACGAATCTACCAACATTTACTATAGGACTCCGTGTTCATGGGGGAAAAAGGACAACATCACTTCGGACGACATCACTGATTACATAGACAATTATCGTCATCATATTACTCATCCTTTGTATATTGTTCTTTCTTCTTATAGGTTTACCATGTCTAGATAAAACTGATCTATGTGATCGAGCAGGATGTGTAGCTGGTAGATGGGTAGAAAACGGGAATGCACAGAAAGGCGTAAGTGGGGCAACACGTAGTTGGGTAAGGAAGTAACTATTATACATATATACGTGTATATATATACACATATAGATACGTATATACATCTGTACATTTGTGTATATACATATGTGTATATATGTATACATGTATGTGTATACATATATATATATGTATATATATATATATATATATATATATATATATATATATATATATTTTTTATTTGTAGGGTGATTTATGGAAAGAGAATGATGGTGTATGGAAGGAATTGAAGGAACTCTCTGACGAAATGAAGAGTAAAAAGAACAATTTTAGCAGCCACTGCGATGGCCTCAATGAGGATAATAAAGAAGCATGTATGCTTATTGCTTCAGGTTTAAAGAGTATTTATGAAATTAAAGCAAATAAAAGCAATGTGGACAGGAGTACGAAGAAAGATTTGGAGGATCAATTATTTAAACGTACCATGCAATGTGTTTTATTAAATGCTTTTGCTGATAAATTAGAACAACTTCCATGTAGTAAAGAGAAAAATGTAAAGAACGCTATAGATACAGCATTTGGGAAGAGTGATAACATTAAAACAGAAACAGGTCCCTGCAACAGTGATGGAGATAAGTGTTTTACGTGTAGTAGGTTTGACGCCTATAAAACTTGCCAAATTAAAGAAAATGGGAACAATCAGAAAGTAAGTGATAAAATGGATCCCATGTTGTACAACGACAGTTTAGGAATGAAGAAAATTGAGGACCAAGCTCTTAAGGACATATGTAAGTAAACGATACCAACACAATTCCGGTATCACCACAATTGTGTTGGTACCAACACAACCAACACAACCAACACAACCAACATACAACCAACACAACCAACACAACCAACACAACCAACACAACCAACACAACCAACACAACCAACATACTAACACAACCAACGTACTAACACAACCAACATACTGACATAACCAACATACTAACATAACCAACATACTAACATAACCAACATACTAACATAACCAACATACTAACACAACCAACAACACAACAACAACACAACACAACATACTAACACAACTAACATACTAACACAACCAACCTACTAACACAACCAACATACTAACACAACCAACAACACAACAACAACACAACACAACATACTAACACAACTAACATACTAACACAACCAACATACTAACACAACCAACATACTAACACAACCAACGTACTAACACAACCAACGTACTAACACAACAACACTACTACAACAACAAAAATACAAAAACAAAAATGCAAAGACAAAAATACAAAAACAAAAATGCAAAGACAAAAATACAAAAACAAAAATGCAAAGACAAAAATACAAAAACAAAAATACAAAAACAAAAATACAAAAACAAAAAGACAACAACAAAAATACAAAACAACAAAAATACGAAAACAAATATACAAAAACAATAACATTATATGTATATATATATATATGTATGTATATGTATATGTATATATATATGTATATATATATATGTATGTCTACATATGTATATGTCCATGTGTTTGTCTATGTCTGCTTATAGGTAAACCATGTACTGGGGAGGGGAATGGGAATTTCTGTGATCAGTTGACGTGCGTAGCAAAAAAATGGGGAGAAAGGAATAAAAAAACTTCATCCGGAGAGATTCCATCTTGGGTAAGTAGTGTGTGGTGGTGCCCTGGAGAGGAATGGAAACCATAACATCAATAACATATATACATATATATACATATATATGCACATATATGTATGTATATATGTATATACTTATATGTATATACATATTTATATATGTATATATACGCATATTTGTATATGTATATATATATCATCACCCACAGGACGCCATGAAGACCGACATCGACGATGTTGTAAAAGCACTGCTTAACCGCATGAAGGACACTGATAAGCAGTCGGAAGTTGACACATACTGCACCGCAGACAAAGACGGTAACCCCTGGAATGGTAGCGACGCCCATGGCGTCGCTAACAAAACTGCTTGCAAGCTGGTTGCAGCAGGATTACATCACATATCGAATATTCATTATGAATATAATGAGAATTCCAAGCCGGGGAAGGATGTGGATAATAACCCCTATGATAACCAAGAGTTTAAACAGTTCGTTTCTTGCTTATGGTTAAAGGAGGTTGCGAAAAGAATGAAAGAACAAAGCCCCATTTGTGACATAGAACCGGGGATTAAGGCCGCTTTTGCAGAGGCAGACGTCATTGCAGAAACTAATTGTACGAATGGTAGACCTTGCATTGAATGCAAATGGGACGAAAAGACTAAGGACGAACTTGACAAATGCCAAATTGGCAACAATGACAAAGTGAAGGACAAATTGAATGACTTTCTCACGGAAGACAAAAAGACGGACGTCGATACCACCTTGGAAGCAATAACTAAACTGGACAAAGGCTCCCTCTGTAATCGTCTCCGATGTATAGAAGCTCGAGTTCAAGCACTCGCTGCATCTAAGGGACCCTCCCAGAGCAACGCGGTATGTATAATAAAATAGAAGAAAAAGGAATAAAAGGAGTAAAAAGAAAAAGAAAAGGAATTAAAGAAAAAAAAAAAACATTATTCAGATTCTGGGTGTTGGAATGAAGGTTGTAGGGGTATCAGAAGTCAGATTCCGGGTTTAGGAGTAAAGGTTTTAGGGGTGCCAGAACAAGTTGGTAATTGTGTTAGAATAAGGTGGTAAGGATATTAGAATAAGGTGGCAAGGGTGTTAGAATAAGGTGGTAAGGGTGTTAGGAAGAAGGTGGTAAGGTTGTTCGAATAAGGTGGTAAGGGTGCTAGAATAAGGTGGTAGGGGTGCCAGAATAGGTTCACAGGGGTGTCAGAATAGGGTCTTGGGGGCGTCAGAATAGGGTCTTAGGGGTGTTAGAATAAGGTTGCAAACATGTTAGAATAAGGTTGTTGGGGTGTTAGAATAAGGTTTCGGGGTTAGCTTTAGTTGAGTAAGGGGGGGGAAAGGAAAAATTCCTGGCAGACAAAAACCGGATATTACACACCAACCGGATGTCACGGGAACCGGAAACTGCATACCTAAACTCAAAAGAAAAGAATGAAAAAAAAAAGTGAATGATAAAAGAAAAGAATGATAAGAAAAAAGAAAAGGAATGTATATACATATACATGTATACATGTATATATGCATATGCATTTATGCATATGCATATATATAGATGTATATATATATATATATTTTACTCCACTTTGCAGAGCACACTTTGGGAGAAAACTGGCGAAGTAGGACAACTGTGGAACCAATTGTCACAAGCAATGACGGAGAATGGGAAAGCGCCTCAGAATGAATGCGATAAAATGGGAGAAAAGAGTGATAGAGATGCAACTCATTCTGAGAAGACGGCATGCAATTATTTGCATGCCGGCTTTACCAAACTAAAAGAAATTACAGCGTCTAACGGCAATAGCTACCCCATTCTTAACAACTCATCGTTGAAGCAAACGATGGGTTGTTTTTTACTTCACGCTTATGCAAAACAAATGAAAGACGGAGCGAAATGTGAAATAGAAGCAGGAATAAAAAAGGCTTTCGAAACTTATAGCAAAGGTTTAAGTTCTAATGGTACTTGCAATGGTAGTTCTAGTGGCAAGGGACAATGTGTCCCTTGCCAATGGAATGAAAACGACTATGACGACTGCACAATTACTACAATTACCACAACTGACACAAATGGCACATTTCACGAAACCACCCAAACGCCAGCAAAGGACAAATTACAACAAGTTCAAGACAAAATTGACGACACCGCAACTGACAACCTAACGGAAGTAAATAAAATGAATAAGTTATGCGATTATATTAAATGCGCCGCACCCAAATGGTTCAAAAACCATATTGACGGGACTAATAACAGTCCAACGAAGAATTGGGTAAGTATTACTACCGCAACACGGGGGGGTAAGAAAAAAAAAAAAAAAAAAAAAAAAAAAATTTCAAATTCCGGGTTTAGAAATAAGGTTTCAGGGTTTAGGAGGAAGGTTTCGGGATTTAGGTATAAAGGTTTTGAGGGTGTTAGAAGTCAGATTCAGGGTATAGGAAGGAGGTTGTAGATTGCTGGAATAAGGTTGTAGGGGTGCTGGAATAAGGTTGTGGGGTGTTAGAATAAGGTTCTTAGGGTGTTAGAGTAAGGTTTTGAGGGTATTAGAATAAGGTTCAGGGGTGAGCTTTAGCTGCTTTAGGGGGGGAGAGGAAAAACGTTTCGCTGACAGGGACCGGATACGAAACCGACCGGATTCTACACCGACCGGATTCTATACCGACCGGATTCTACACCGACCGGATTCTACACCAACCGGATTCTACACCAACCGGATTCTACACCAACCGGATTCTACACCAACCGGATTCTACACCAACCGGATACTACACACTAACCTATCAACTACATATATATAACTTTCTTTCTTTTTTTTTTTTTACAGTGTGACTTTTGGGATAAGGCTGTTAAAGACGAGCTGCAGAAGATGTTCAAACGCATCCAGGATAAAGGAAAGAACAACCCCAATACTGCATGCAATGACTTTGGTGATGGTAATAAACATAGTGTCGAAAGAAAAGCTTGTAATCATATCACAGCAGGTTTAGACTACATTAACACAATTGAAGGTATTGACAACGGCCAGCCGAGTGCAAAAGAAAATGACAAGTTTTTTAAACAGACTATGATGTGCGCAGCACTTAATTTTTACGCAGATCAAATAATTAAAAAGTCGCAAGATAAATGTCCCATTCATGGGACAAAAATAATAGAAATGTTTAATGAATGGAATGGAAGTAATTCTTCGTGTTTGAACTCTGGTGGTAGTGGTAATGGTAATAAAGATTGTTTTCTTTGCACAAGGCAACCAGATTTTAAGGTTTGCCAACTAAGTGTTGACAGCTCTTTGATTAATACAACATCATCATCACAACAAAGTGGACAAAATTGCAATACTAATGCAACTGACGCAGTTAAAGTCAAAGATCAAATGAACAAATTCCTCAACGAAGACAACAGCACATCCAAATCCATCTCCCAAGTGAAAAAAACCTTATCCACTATCACTGACATGGGCACCTTCTGTAGTAAAATCCAATGTGCAGCAAAACAATACGGAAAAATTAAAAAAGGAACAGGCCCAAATGGAACAGTGACTTGGGTAAGCGAACCCATATCAATAACAACAACATTATATATACATATATACACATATGTATATGTATATATGTATATGTATATATGTATATATGTATATGTATATATGTATATATGTATATGTATATATGTATATATGTATATATGTATATATGTATATGTATATATATGTATATATGTATATGTGTATACATATATATATATATATTTTTTTCTCTTCCTTCCCTTCTTCTTTTATGATCAGACCAACATTGAAAGTGACGTCAAGGATGTATTAACTGATCTTCTAAATAATATGACGGAGTCTAAAAATCAGGCTAAAGCTGCCGAATACTGCAATGACGATAGCAAATGGAATGCACTTGGCCATAAACAAAGCAAAACAAATAAAGCAGCTTGTTTGCTTTTTGCTGCAGGACTGCAGCACATTTATGGCCGTCCCAACGGCCACCAAAAGGGCCAGTTTAATGGCCCATCGTTTGGACAAACGATGGGTTGTTTATTTCTTAAAGAGTATGCAAAACAATTAAAAGAAATGGCAAATAAGAAGAAAAGAGGACATAGTTGGGTACATCCCTATTGTAGCATAAAGGATGGTATAACACATGCTTTTAAAAAAAGTGAAGAAATTATGAATGCATCATCTAAATGCAATAATGGTACTAATTCTTGTTTTGTGTGCAAACAAAACGAAGATTATGGAACTTGCCAAATTGGCCAAGACAATGTAGGAAATAAAGCTACAGAACTGTTCGCAGACCAATCGAAACAAAACCAAATGCAAGAAACATTAGAGAATACAGTCTGTCCCATCCTTCTTACGGATCTCCTTACCCCTTTCCTTCCTTTGGCTCCTGTCTCTATTGGCCTTTCTGCTATGGCTTATTACCTTTGGAAGGTAAGATAAAAAAATAAAATATTTTTTAATGGTTAAAAGGAAAAAAAAAAAATTTTTTTTTAATGGTTAAAAGGAAAAAAAAAAAATTTTTAATGGTTAAAAGGAAAAGAAAATTTTTTTTAACGGTTAAAAGGAAAAAAAATTTTTTTTTTAATGGTTAAAAGGAAAAAAAAAAATTTTTAATGGTTAAAAGGAAAAAAAAAAAATTTTAAAGGACACATTTAATAGTTAAAAGGAAAAAAAAAATTTTTTTAATGGTTAAAAGGAAAAAAAAATAAAATAAAATAAAATAAATGTGTAAAAAGAATATTTCACAATCTTCAGCAAAAATATCCTCTCATTTTTTTTTTTTTTTTTTTTTTTTTGTAGTATTTTGGTCCTCCTGGTAAAGGAGGAGCACGTTTCCGAAGATCTCCTACTGAAATTCCTGGTTCATCAGTACAGGAACAAGTCCTCGATCATGTGGAAGAAGCCGGTCCACATGAATATCAATTGGTGAAGGAACGAAAACCTCGTTCTGCTCCAACGAGAACGAAACGTTCTGGTGGTGTGAATCGTCGCACGATTATTGAAATTCATTTTGAAGTGTTGGATGAATGTCAAAAAGGGGACACACAATTGAACCAGAAGGATTTTCTGGAACTTTTGGTTCAAGAGTTCATGGGATCGGAATTCATGGAAGAAGAACAGGTTCCTAAGGAAGAAGTTCTTATGGAAGGGGTTCCTATGGAACGAGCTCCTATGGAACGTGTTCCAAATTTAGGTTCCGTGTTTATGGTTTAGGGGGTTATGTTTCATGGTTTAGGGGGTTATGTTTCATGGTTTAGGGGTTTATGTTCCATGGTTTAGGGTTCAGTGTTCATGTTGTAGGGTTCAGGGTTCATGGTCTCAGGTTCACTGTTTGGGTTTTATGGTTTCAGGGTTCAGGGTTTAGGGTTTAAGATGAAGGATATTGGTTTCACACCTTTTGTCCTTTTTTTTTTTTTTTTTTTTTTTTCAATAAAATATAAAAAGGAAAAAAAGAAGATTCTTTCTTTCACCTTTATTTCTTATTTTGTTTGCAAAAATTTTTTCTTTTTTTTTTTTTGGTGAAAGAACACCCTTTTGTTTATAGAAAAAAAAAAAAAAAACATTCTTCTTTTTTTTTTTAAGAACACACATTTTTTTTTTTTTTAATTTTTTTTTCTTTATTTATTTCTTTTTTTCCTTAAATTATGTTTCCATCTTTGCGAAAAGTTGCCCCCAATAGGTGTTATATCTTGTTCTCGTAAAAACGTGTATGGGACATCCGCGCGCGAGCGCTCGCGCCCTGCAGCGCGGACACTATATTACGGCTTCTGCGCAAAAAAGTGTGAAAGAACGCTAAAACATTCATATAATTAGAACTTTATAAAAAAAAAAAAAAAAATAAAATAAAATAAAATATAAAAAAAAAAAAAATCAAATAATGAGAAAAAAAAAAAAAAAAATGTATATTATATTCATAATATTTTTCGTGTATAAAAAAAATATAATGGTTCCATATAATCATAAAAACCATGTCTATACAATAATTATTATAAGATGTTACTAAAACAATTACAAAAAATGTGATGATTCATGCTAAAAAATTACATACGCACGAAAAAAAAAAAAAAAAAAAATTCATGATTTAATTTTTTTGCAATGGGAAATTTTTTTTATTTCGCATGACATAGGGGTTGAATTTTTTCCTGCCCAACCTTGTTAACGTTACACATATGGGATGAATAAATTTCTGTTGGGGTATACCGGAAACCCTAAAGTGTGAACCCTAAAAACCTGAACCCTGTACTACCAGTCTTTTTTATCCTGGACTTGTTGGTTAAAGGGTTTCTGAGCTCCTTTTTCGGTAAATTTTTTTTTTCCTTTAACGGTTTTTTTTTCTCATTCCTTTTTCCCTTTCCTTCTTTACATTGCCTTTTCTTCCTTTATCTTTCCATTCCTTGTCATCCTTTTCTTCTTTCTTCCTTTCTTTCCTTCTTTCTTTTCTTTGTTTTCTTCTCCTTTTTTCTTTTTTCCTTCTTCCTTCCTTACCCTTGTCCCGTTTTCCGTTTACCTCCTTTTTCTAGGAGTTTTTTCCGTATCTCTTTCTCTCCCCAAAATATACCTACACCTAAAACCGGAACCTTATTCCTATGCCCCTGAAACCTTAACCCTAGGATCGCTTCCTAAACCGTGGAATACTGAACTCTAAATCTGGAATCTTCATTCTTTTTCCTCCCTCATCCTTTTCTTTCTTCTTTTTCCTTTCCTTCTTTCCTTCTTTTTTTCCTTTTCTTCCCTTTCCTTCAGCAGATATTCTTCTTTGTCCTAATTGGAGGTTTTCCTCTGGCGGAGTTGCTTCTTCTTTGCTTGCTAAATTTCTACAAACAATGTTATCTACGTGTAACGAAGCATTCACACCCTGTCTTGAAAAATCATCCTGGTGCTGCAAGGTAAAAAAGAAGGGAAGGGAAGGAAATGTTTCAGGGAAAGGAAGAGAAAGAAGAATAGGAAGAAAGGAAAAAAAAGAAAGAAGGGGAAGAGAAAGATAGAAAATCCTTCCTTCTCAATTCCCCTTCTTTCTTTCTATTTTCTTTTTTCCTTTTACTTCCTTATCTTATCTTCTTTCCCTTTCTTTTCTTTCCTTTTCTTTTCTTTCCTTTTCTTTTCCCTTAAGTATGTTGTCCTTTGTAATAATGAATATATATATATATGTGCCAAAATTCTCTCAATAGCACAAATATTCTTCATCTTACATAGTTGGGATGTTGCCACATGTAAAGTACAAAAGCTAATAGTGAAAGTTTGGTAAAAGAAAAAAGTGCCATTTTTTTTTTTTTCTTCTCTTTCAAATGTTTTTCTTTCTTTATTCCTTCTTTTTAGGGGTAAAAATTAAAAAAATAAAATAAAATAAAAGGTTTTTTAAAAAAGTAGGATTTTAACTTTTTCTTTTTATTTGTTTTTTTTACTCTTAAAATGCTTATAATAAGTTATTATTCTACTTTTTCTTCTTTCTTCTTAAAATGAAATTTTATTCCTTTTTTTATTTTTTATTTTTATTAAATATATTTTTTTATCCTGGTCATAAGTGAGAAAATATATATATATATAGTCTGCAAACAAAAATTAAATAAAATGGTAAAAAAAATTTAAGATATGATATTTTTAAAGAGAAAAAAGAAGAGAAAGAAAAAAATAATAATAAAAGAAAAAGGATAAAAAAGAAAAAGGATAAAAAAGAAAAAGGATAAAAAAGAAAAAGGATAAAAAAGAAAAAGGATAAAAAAGAAAAAGGATAAAAAAGAAAAAGGATAAAAAAGAAAAAGGAATAAAAAGAAAAGGAAAGGAATAGAAAGGAAAGGGTATAAAGGAATAGAAAGAGAAGGAATAAAAAGAAAAAGAAAGAAGAGGGAAGAAAAGAAAAGGAAGAAGGCATTATAGTTAACCGAATGCTGGTGAAAGGAGAGCATTCTTATATGGTACGCATTTGCTAGCTGCAACCCACCTACCTCCACTTTTCCTCATTACGAAATTAAAACAAATTCATTGCAACGTTCATATCTTATTTAGATTCATCCTTCTCAAGAGATTAAAAAGTTAGTTTTCATTTTTTTTTTTAAATATAAAAAATGTTAATCAGAAAAAAAAAACATGATCCTCCCTAGTAATTTGTACGGCTGTAATTGGCGTGTATAATTGCATGATAAAATCATATAATGCACATATCGGAAGTACGAACACAACAGATCTATGTAGATGGTTACATTCTTTCGTTAGTGTTCATGGTTTGGGGGTTTAGGGTTT
This sequence comes from Plasmodium knowlesi strain H, assembly GCF_000006355.2. Classification (NCBI taxonomy): domain Eukaryota; phylum Apicomplexa; class Aconoidasida; order Haemosporida; family Plasmodiidae; genus Plasmodium; species Plasmodium knowlesi. Next base: position 1,053,350 of record NC_011908.2, on the reverse strand, counting down.
AGGGTTCAGGGTTCAGGGTTTTAGGTTTAGGGTTCAGGGTTTAGGGTTCAGGGTTCAGGGTTTAGGGTTTAGGGTTTAGGGTTTAGGGTTTAGGGTTTAGGGTTTAGGGTTTAGGGTTTAGGGTTTAGGGTTTAGGGTTTAGGGTTTAGGGTTTAGGGTTTAGGGTTCAGGGTTTAGGGTTCAGGGTTTAGGGTTCAGGGTTTAGGGTTTAGGGTTTAGAGTTCATGGGTTTAGGATTTATGCTTAGGGTTTAGGGTTTAGGGTTTAGGGTTGAGGGTTGAGGGTTGAGGGTTCAGGTTTCAGATTTTAGGGTTCAGGGTTTAGGGTTTAGGGTTCATGGGTTTTGGGTTTAGGGTTCATGGGTTTAGGGTTTAGGGTTAAGGGTTTACCGTTTAGGGTTGAGGGTTTAGGGTTCAGCGTTCAGGGTTTAGGGTTGAGGGTTTAGGGTTTAGGGTTCATGGGTTTAGGGTTAATGGGTTTTAGGTTTTAGGGTTTAGGGTTAATGGGTTTTAGGTTTTAGGGTTTAGGGTTCATGGGTTTTTGGTTTTAGGGTTTAGGGTTCATGGGTTTATGGTTTAGGGTTCAGGGTTTAGTGTTCAAGGTTAAGGGTTCAATGTTAAGAGTTCGAGGTTAAGGGTTCAAGGTTAGGAGTTCAAGGTTAAGGTTTCAAGGTTAAGGGTTCAAGGTTAAGGGTTCAGGGTTTAGGGTTTAGGGTTTAGGGTTCAGGGTTTAGGGTTCAGGGTTTAGGGTTTAGGGTGTAGGGTTCAGAGTTTAGGATTTATGGTTTTAGTGTTCAGTGTTCAGGGTTTAGGGTTTACGGTTCCAGGTTTAGGGTTTAGGGTTCATGGGTTTAGGGTTTAGGTTTTAGGGTTTAGGTTTTAGGGTTCATGGGTTTAGGGTTTAGGTTTTAGGGTTCATGGGTTTAGGGTTTAGGTTTTAGGGTTTAGGTTTTAGGGTTCATGGGTTTAGGGTTCACAGTTTAGTTTTCACGGTTTAGGATTTAGGGTTTAGGGTTCAGGGTTTAGGGTTAAAAGTTCTGGGTTTAGGTTTAAGGTATCAGGTTTTAGGGTTCAGGGTTTAGGGTATATGGCTTAGGAATGTGGTATAGAAGTAAGATTCTTGTTTTTAGGGTTTAGGGTACATGGATTTAGGGTACATGGGTTTAGGGTTCATGGGTTTAGGTTCATGGCTTTAGGGTTTAGGGTTCCGGGTTTAGGGTTTAGGGTTTTAGGGTTTGGGGTTTAGGGTTTAGGGTTTTAGGGTTTAGGGTTTAGGGTTTTAGGGTTTAGGGTTCAGGAGCAAGTTTTTAGGGGTGCCATAAGTCAGATTCAGGTGGTTGGGGGGAAGGTTTTGGAGGTTAGGTATATGAGATTATGAAGAAGTAATGTGTGTATGGAGGTAAGGAAGGGAAAGGAAAAATGATTTAACGAAATAGTAGAAATTTGTCTAAAGGAGGTTGGGATCTAAGGAAGGAGAATTGCTGCGAGGAGGTACGGGAATGAAATGCAAGGTAGTGCCCTCAGTGTAGTGCACTGCAGCATGCATGAACTTGGAGTTGACTAAATCACATATGATACCTGCAGAATACTTTGCGTGGATTATAATTACTTGGGGTGAAGTGCTATGTGAGAATTAAGGGGTGTTCAGAAGTCTACTGTTTAATCATCCTTCCTTCTAAGGGAATTAATCCATTCTCCATTGAGGTTTCTTTCCTGTCATCCCCGAGCATGCAATTATGCGAGAACTTCTTCTTATATTTTTACTTTAGAATTAAAAAAAAAAAATGTCGGAACAGAAAATGGCCACGAGCATCCGGTTGGCTCTTGAAAGTGAAGGACGGAACGGAAGATCACTAAATATGATAATGGAGAAGTAGATCACCTTCCTATGCCCTATCACGCTTGAGGCCATTCCATTAAAATACACCACCAGCTGCCTCCCCCCATATATGTACCCTCCGTGGTAGGAGAGAGGGGGGCATAGGACAACTCTGGGCTCCCTGGACATTTTGCGAAACAACCCATCGTTCCTTCATTTTTCTTGAGTATGACAATCAAGCATGGGTGGAGAGGACGTACTGGTATATCCTGCACGTGTGTCCAGTCATAAGTTTGTGTAATAGCCCATAGGGCTTCCCCTTCATCCAGGCCCTCTTCCCCATGGGGCTCCTTAATTTTCTTTCAGTCCCTCTTTACGGGAGTACGAACAAAATTTAGGGGCCCTATAGGAATTTCGAAGGGGAACAGTCAGTCAACATTACCCTGAATCATCCTACATAATGACCAGGTACATCCGTCGCAAAAGTAAGAAAAGTAGCAACTTCTAAGCGCACCCCACGGGGACACTCTATTACTTATGGGAGGTTTCCCCTTCTTAGAGGGTAATTATCCCATAAAAACCCATAGTGGTGAAATTCACTTTTGAAACGGTTCCGTGGTACATCGGTAACGAGTGTAATCATGAATATTCTCGCAGAAGGACAATCGAATGCACCTCCTCCTGGTCATAAGTTCCAAATGAGGCAACTGCAAGTGTGTGAGGTGTGGTAACTTTAATCCAGGGGAAGTTCTGTTTAAAAGGAAATTTTTGCAATGTACGGAAGAGACGATTGCGACGGCCATGCAGCTCCTGGAATCGGGGAAAGAAAACAACGCATTCAGAATTTCCCTACATATGCCGCGCGGAAAAAAAAAAAAAGAAAAAAAAATACATATAATATATATGTACACATATATACATATAGAAATATGTGTATTCCCTGTGACGCACAGAGAACAAATTCGTATCACCTCTCATGTGCCCGCGTGGCACACCCAATGGGAGGTGTGTTACGTGGACTCTGTGAACCTTCCTAGGGACCTCAGCATGGAGGACCGCCCAATGTCAACCGTATAGCGCAGCACCAGAGAGGAAACTAATTTGAGCAGACGAGAGGTTCCGAAGAGTCGAAAGAGCACGCACATTTACAGATAGCGCAAAAAAAAAAAAAAAAAAAAAAAAAAAAAAAAAAAGAGAACCGATTAGTCGCATGTAAGCATGCACAAGGGAGTTGTGTTCCATTACGTTCTGTTCGCACATCATATGATATCATATCATATCAATGCATTCTTCTTCTTTCTTTTTTTTTTTTCTTTTTTTTTTTTTTTTTGCTTTTTTGTAGTTCAGATATAATAACCCTGCGCAAAGTTATCACCAGGGGAGCAAGCAATAACATTTATTTTATTATTTTTTTTCTTTTTGATCAAAGCCTTAGCCTTTCGTCTCCATGCACCGGGGGCAGAGCAGCCTGGTCGTGTACCCTGCTCCCTCTTGAGAAGAAACATGAGACCAGCGGCAGGAAAATGGTATCCCGTGCGGCTCACGACAGTTTAGCTCGCCAAAGCAGGACACGTCACTCCTCCACACGTGCCCCTTTTGGCCACCCCAACGAGACCGCACACTGGAAGATACGTATATACACACATTCGTACACCGACGTACGTATGCGCTCATGCACGTACAAGATCCACTACCCGTAGAAGAGAATACCGAAGAGAGAGCCAAGTCATCACCACCTTTTTTTTTTTTTTTCTTTTCCTCTCATCAACCAAGTGACGAAACTATAACATGGCGGCCATCCTGCCGCAACGCGCCATCCCGTATCTTGTGCTAGCCGGCGCATTTCTGTATAACCTTAATATAGGTAGGTGAAGGGAGTGGTGACCTAGGGCAGGTTCTCCCCCTACTCCCCCCCCGTGTAGGAAAAAAAAAAAAAAAAAATGAGTTGTTCCTTCTACGTGTCCAGATTATACGCATCCCCAAATCCAGTACACTTGTTTACGTCCATGCGTCCGCTCCCTTATATCCTCCCGCAGGAATCATCAACTCCTATGGTAACCTTAACATCTACCTGACCTCTTACCTAAGACACAAAGGCCAAAATGTAACCTACAGAGATGTGTCTTTTATATACGAGCTGACAGTAATCACACTGGGGGTATCCATGTTGATTGGAAATGTGGTGCAGAAGAAATTAGGAGAAAGAGTAACCATATTGGTTTGCTCTTTCACGACTTTTATTTCCTTCTATTTGTCCTCAGTATATGCCCACTCATACTTGATGTTGTGTCTGTTCATGGGGGGGCTGTACGGATTGGGCTATGGAATCAGCTTCACCATTCCGCTTTCATGTACATACAAGCATTTTAAAAAGAATCGAGGATTGGTTAGTGGTATTGTCATCTCTGCAATATCCTTGAGTCCATTTTTGTATTGCCCACTACAGACTCTGCTTATAAATAGGAACAATGTTCTGCCAGTGGAGAGTAGTGGAGGTAGCAGTGGTGGACCGAGGGAACGGTACTTTGAAGACCCCCATGTGCTTGGCAGAATTCCTCATGTGCTCTTTGTACAGTCTGTGATTTTTCTAATTTTTGGCACATGTGGTGCTTTTTTCGCAACGATGGAAGTAAGGGGGGATGGAGAAAAACTGCTTACCAGTGGTAATCTCGATGTAGGCAACAAAAAGAGCAAACACCTGGATGAACAGGACAAGAGCCTCCTTGATATAGAGAGGAATGACGACCAGATGGGAATAACTACGGACAAGAACAAGGGGAATCAAGATGATGGAACAAATGAAGGAGATAACTTGGGGTCTCGACTAGCCAAATCTTTTAAAAAAAAAAAAAAAAAAAAAATGGGCGCGGGCATAAATGACGAAGACGGAGAAGGCATTCTAAATGGGAAAAAGAAAAAAAAAAAAAAAAAAACTTTCACCCGTTTCTTCCTCAATATGTTAAACGTAAATACAACTATATTTTCAGATAATAATGTTCAAAAGTATTACAACAAAAGGTGCACAGAAGACGTTTTTTTTTTTTTTTTATGGCTATCTGTCGTGTTATTTAATTCCTATATAAATTTTGTTATTATGTATTGGAAAATCATTGGCATCACTTATACCTCCATGGAAGATAAATTCATTACCCTCAATGGCAGTTTCATTAACAGCATGGCCAACATCGCAGGGCGCCTAATATGGGGATCCATATATGACAAGCTACAAGTTCACGTGACTGTAACTTTGCTAGGGACTTGCATATGCTGTGCGTGTTTCCTCCTTCCAGCCATTTCGCACATATACATTTTGTATGCTTTTACGTGTGCCCTTTTTTACTTCTGCATCGGAGGAAGCCTTGTCACCATCCCCATCATCACCCTCAAAAAGTATGGCGAATTGCACTTCCCCCTGAATATGTCTATTCTGTACACCACACGCATTGCTAACACTTTTCTCTGCAGTGTGGTCGTCCGTCTTTTTTATAGCTTGTTCACTCTGCGATGCCTGAGCTCGGCCTTCGGCCTCATTTCGCTTGCCGCCACCGTTGTGATGTTCTTCCTTACGCAGTCGTAGAAGGACACGCGGGTGGCACAGTGTAGTACACTGTGTGAGTGTCTATCTTACTTTTCATGTTCGGGTGCGTATCAGCTTATGCGCAATCGCGCGCGCGAACCCGCTTATACACCTCTTGTGCGTTTTATCAATGTTTCATTTTTCCATTCTTCCTTTCTTCATAGCTCCTTTTTTTCATTTTTCCCTTTTTTCATCACTTTCTTTTTTCATGGCTCTACCTTTTCATTCGCATGGCATCCCTTTTTGAACTTACCTCGGCGCAAGTGCGACTTGGCACAGCTACAGCAGGGCGACGCTACCTATGCTAGCCGCCTCGCCCCCACGCGTCCCATGATGGACCATATTTTTTCAAACGAAAACCACTGTTGGCTATTTTTAAAACCTTTCTTATGTGTGTGCACAAAGGAACGCTCACGCGGGCACGATATCGTGGACATGCAATCGTGGAATATATTCCCCCATTGAAAGCTCCAACGGAGCTACTTCTCTCAATCTCTCTTCAAAAATGTGCTCCGCCCATACCTCTCCAGCTCGTTTCTCACAATTTCGTTAATAATCATCCTATGGAAGGGGGGGATAAAAAAGGAATGCGCCGTTAAGTGGTCATTCTCATTAACATCCTCTTTTGAAGCGGTGTGTGCGTTGTGCGATATATGGGAGCACCAGCCACTTAGGATGATCACCTAAGTAAGCCACTTGTGCTCGTTGGAATTCCCCCACCCACACGCACACAAAGACACCACCCCCTTGTGTCGAATGTACCTGGAAATTTCCGCAAATGTGGGCCGCATGAAGGGGTTCTCGTCGATGCAGGAGAGCATCAAGTTTATGAGAAATTTGTCCTGTCCCAGAGGAGCGGAAAAATGGAAAAAAATGACAAGGAAGCAGAATGATGCGCACGGGGGGGAAAATTATTAGAAGCCCTTCTGTCAATCCACTAGAGACCATTGCCAACGTAGCCAACTAGCTATCCTTCCCATTACCTGAATCTCAAAATGCTTCAAGTCCACCTTATATCCTCCATGTGAAAAGTAGTGGAAATTTTTGTGCTTTAAAAATTTTGCCACAATAACTGCAAAGGCCCAAATATCAACAGTCTTGTTGTAAGCCACGCTTTTCTGCTCAGGTGCCAAGTGACCCCTTGTGCCACAACATTGACTCATAAGATATTCGAATTCTTGGTCGACCTTCCTGGACAGGTTGAAGTCCGTCAGGAGGATTTCCTTTCCCTACGTTGGAGTAAACAGTTATGCGGTATGTCTGTTTATATATGGCCCCTTCTTTAATGGGTACGTGTCTTAGATGCATATTTTTAGAGGAACTCCCAATTTTGTAATTGTCACTCAAAAGCACATGCACTAGGGTAAAGAAAAGCATCCTAGTAGAACAACGATAATCCGGTGGGAAAAAATCATTCTATCATTTCAGCAAACAAATTGCTGGCGGAACCCATCATAGAAGTCACGTTTTCCTTCACCTACATACACGCCCTAACCTTCATCAACACGTTGTCTGGCTTCAAGTCACGATATATGTAAAATTCCTGCTTGGTATTTGGCTTGTGAATGAATGACATTACGCTGAAGATGGGGATCATGCATGAAGATGATCATGTCTAGTTAGTTGACACTACAAGTGGGTATGTCTCTGTGAATGGATAAGCATAGAAGAAATCCATTCGCACAACTTCTTAAGAAGTTCTACTTTGGCGAAAAAAGAACGTAGCTTCACATTTGGAATATCATTTTATTATTCTATTATATATTATTTTTTTTTTTTTTTTTTCGGAATAATTAAACCTACTTCGCTATCTCCAACAGAGTTAGTCGCGCGAAATTCAGGTTGTATGTCGCTCCCGTGTCGCAGAAGACCTTTTCTGTTGAGTGAGAAAAATGACGCGGACGGGGAGGGGTAAGAATTGGCACACCTATCTAAATATGCGTAATTATAATATTGTACTATATATGCGAATTTATATACTTGCGAGATATTTCAGTTCACGCGTGGAACCTTCTTATGAACACGGGGGAGCAAGGTTACCTAAAGACGTGTCGGCCAACTGCAGTAGAAAGCAGAGGCACTCCTTCCTCTCCTCCTGGTGCTGCCTATTCAACAACATTTGGTATCCTGCGGCGCGAATGCAAGGAAATAAACACAAAATAGAAAATAAGTAAAATGAAAAAAAATAATTAAATGAAAAATAACATTCCAATACCAATCTCCTTAAGCACACTCGATTAGCGTTAAAAGAAAATGCGGCCCTCTTTCACAGCAAAACCACACCGTGTGCGGGCATACTCGCCACACACAAAAAAACGAAAAAAAACTCTAACCCTTGAAGGTGCAATATATCTTCACGACGTTGGCATGTGCCTTCTCCCGCAGAATCACAGACTCGTTTAGGTTGAATTCGCTGAGAGGGGGAAAAAAATAAAATAAAATAAAAAATAATGCTCTTTTCGCAACTTTTAAGGAAATAAATAAACAGCGACCCCTGTTTGTAAAAGGAAGAAAGAGTAATCAAACGAGTGTCCTACTTCATATCCATAATTTTCAACGCGAAGTGCGCTGTGTCTTTTATGCTCGGGAAGAAAAATGAGGTCTGAACTTGTCTATCCTCCTTTAGGGATACGTCCCACACTTCGCCAAATCCACCCACTCCCAGCTTTTTCTCAAAGATGAAGTAATCGTCTAGGTTTACAACTTCGTTGTTACCTTCCCATATTCTGCAGGAGAGAGAATGTTTGCATGTGAGTGTGCATGTCTGCCTTCTTTCGGAACATCGTGTGGCGACATTCCCACCTCGCACCACAGCACAGTGGCAGAAGGATAGTATACCCTCCCACAAGTATGAGCCTCTACCAAGACTTACTTCAAAAAAAAATTATCAATATATCCAAGAGTCATTTTCACATTATTCGTAAAGTTAGAAATGGTGATCCTTGACTGCCCACTTGTGTTCGTTTTCGTTTTTGTCTTTTCCTCCCAAAAAATGGGGATAATGCACTCGGGAATATTTTGCTCTTCGGTGTGTAAATTGAGACGGCAATAAAAGTATATTAACAGATGAAGAACATGGTACCACACAAGACGAGGAAATGCACATATTCATCTAATCATCTTATAACAAATGGCACTTTGCAAATGCATAGGGATGCACTTGTCGTGGCGGAACCTGGAAGAGACGGAATTAGGACGAGGTTGAAATACTTGACTCTTTGGTTCTTTACATAACGGACAAATCTGCAGGGGATGTCCACCGAGTCGCAAAGCAACTGCAGGATATCCGAGTGAAGAAAATCACTTTGTGTAGAATGGTAATGTGATATAAATTAGAGGTTTTATCGGGGGTTCCTCTGTATCCATTTATGCTTGGTTCTACTGCTCTGGAGGGTCAACCAAATGGTCACTTTTATTGGGACTATTAGGAGGAAACATGCGTCCTTATCCCCCACTGAACAGGATGAACACGTTCTTCACCCTTGGCAGCTGAGCGATATCGCAAAAGAGGAGAGTCATCTCCTTACCTTAAACAACAAAGACCTGTGCCGATCGGATCCCTTTTTTACACTTCCCAGAAATACAAAATTAAAATCATAGTTTTCGTAGTAGTATGTTTTTATGCTTTCTTCGCTCTCTGCATCAGAGTCTTCTTCGTCACCCTCCCTGTCTGCATTATTCTCCTTGCTCTTTCCTGTTTTTTTTTTTTTTTTTTTTCTATTTTCTGAGGAAAATATTTCAGAGAAAGTCCTTTCACGAGTGTTACAACAATTTGAAGTGGTCACTTCACCGTTAATCATTTGGGGGGGTTCCTCCTTGGGAAGTTCGGCTTCCACTTGAGAGCGCTTCCTTTTCACTTGGCTTCTACCTCTCTCCTCATCTTCATTATATTTGTGTGCCTCTTGAATTGCTCTCTGGGGGAGGGTGTCTCCCCCGGTATAGATCACATTTTCAGGGTCATACTTGATCATCCTGTCAACCAAATTTTCTATTCTCTTAATTTTAAGAAAAGCATTTTTAACACTCTTGACTTCCTTCTTGGCAATGTTAACCTTTTCCCTGTGTGGAGAGGTGTCACCGAGGAGGCGCAGTTGTATGTCCTCCTACGTAGAGAAGTTCCAACTAGGCACACAAATGCACTTATGCGCACAGTGCTAGTTCAAACGCGAAGTTGTGCACTTCCACCTAATGCATCTGTGAAAGCGTGAAAACTCTTCTGAGAAGCCCTACCGAAGTTTGGCGTCACTAAATACGCTTACAATGATGCTGGAAAGACAGCTGCAAATGCCGGTGTCTCCGTTTCTGCACATGTTCCGACCCTTCATGTACCTCTCAATATATTTGGAAGTATACTTACACATTTTTTTTTTTAAAAAAAATGAACTATTACAACTTCCTATATTGTAGATGGATCTTTCTCTAAAACATGAGTGTAACCCTAGGTGTACATTCGGGACGGGGATCTCTCCCACCAGTTTTTTTTTTTTCTTTTTTTTTTTCTTTTTTTTTTTTCTATATTTCAAATTTAATTCGTGACCGCTGCTTGAAATGACAAGGTTCCGTCTATTCATTTCGTTCTTCACTTGTCCTTCACGACAAGGATTCTCCGCTTCGGAGGGTGAGTCACTGATCGGATGGAGTACCTCCTTCACGAAGCTGCTTTCTTTCTTCATCCGAATGCCGTGCGTGTAGAGGTAGATTAGCCTCAAGTCCTTCACGTCCACCGCGTCTTTCATAAGTCCTGCAATGCCACAGGATAACGCAAGCATAATCATAAATCTATACATGTGTGTGTGTGTGTGTGTGTGTATGTAGGTGTGGATGTGCACACATGTTGCTACTTGCAGCACCTGCCTCGAAAAATGTCCTCTTGCTATGCATGAGATTATCGTAAAAGTCCAACATATGTTCCCGACTGTATTTATAATTTATGTTCTCTTCGCAGAGTCTATTTCTTAGGAACTGGATGAGGTGCAGGATCACTTGGTTCCTCTTCACTTTTTTTTTCCTTTTCAGATTAGCAATACAGCTGAGCACTAAAAAGTTTATCTCATCAAGATTCTCTATGAAGTATTTCAGTCCAATGAGGATGTCACCTACGTCTCCGCTTAGGTAAAGCAGGGCCTCGAATGGAGAGAAGTAGGGGGAGGGGAAATGAGCCCTTTCTCAGCGTCTTTCGCAGTTACACAAGTTTTATAAGAGTGATCACGGAGGAGGACAGAACAACTACCATCATCACTATCAACGGAGAAAAAAAGAATGGAATGGAACGGAACAACTTCTCCCCTTTCCACGTGCCTACTTCAGTAGTACCATTGAAATTTGGTTGTAACAAGAGGCATACGGGGGGAAGTACAAATGGAAAGCCTTCATGGAGAGTCGATTTATAAACTCCTCCGGCGGGGCTTCAATTTTCCTTTTTAATGTCAAATCGTCCGAAACAAACACACAGACATTTCTAACTATTTCTTCCCCTCTCTTTAGATTCTACATTCGGACAAAACGAGAAAAAAAAAAAAAATTGGCAAGTTAGATCATCCGTCCCGTTACTGCATTGCGTTACATTGTGATCAGTTTTACGTGGCGTATGTTAGCTAATCTAAATATAACTTTGACAAAATTTTTTTTTTTTTTTTTTTTTTTTTTCATGTCGGTGCAGCTTTCCCCCCCTATACATTTCTTCCAGTGTAACTGCTCCTAATGCCTATGCTCCCGGCAAAGAATTTATTACTATTTCTGGGTTTGACTTCATCTTCCGTAGCGTGTCAATATGGGCCCTGTGTACATTTTCCTCGTCTGAATTTTGATCATTCTGCGATAGTGCACTTTTATCGCTCAATCCATCTGCATGTTGGGTTTTCTGCTGGGGTACACTTCTATCGCTCGGGCCCTCTGCAGAGATTTTACTTTCCCTGTTGAAATCGCCTAATTGGCCTTCCTCCCTTTGTGCTTTTTCCATGCTGATGCACTCCCCGTGCTCACTGCGCCTGGCATTGGTCAGATTCTTTTCATTTCCCGTAGTGGGGGTCGGAATAATGATGTTCTCCGTACTAGAACTGGCGCCGTCTTTGACGAATCCCCAAACTGCGCTGTCTTTACGCATGCTGGAGCAGTCCTTCATTTGGTAAGGGACTCAAGGAGGTCGGTTCTTACGACTGAATTGTTACCTCCTCTATTGATGCTCCATCACCACTACTATTGTTACTGCTCCTCTGTCACCCGTTCGATGTACGTTTCTTTTCTGTCTATTCACGTCCTACTACACCGGATACGGAACGAATAGATCCTTTGCATATTCGCGGAACGTATGCGTAATTAAAAGGAGGCACTTTTTTCTTAACCTCCCTTATGCCGCTCAAGAGGAACACTAACAAAAAAAGGTACCTGCCCTTGCAGCACCACCTTCGCGCTGCTCCCTCACATTCTAGTAGACATAATTTGTTTTTCCAAAAAGAGTTTATTTTAAATTAGAAATGGGGAAGCGCAAAAATGGAGGGATGACATAAGGGAAATCCATCTGCTTATGTACCCTATTCCTTTTTTTTTTTTTTTTTTTTTTTTTTCCGAAGGGTAACGGGAGACGTGTGCAAAGGGCATTCACATTCATGTTAGCCCACCACGGGAATTTCTCCGTCTCTACGGTTTTGCCCAAGCTTTTGCGAAAAGGAGTATGCCCTTTTCCATTTTTCACTTTTCATCTACTAGTAAACATTTTCCATTTTTTATTTCCCACCATGAGCAATGAGGAATCATTGAGATGCACTTATGTAGCGGGTGACGACCACTTCTGCAACGAAATAATTCCACCTCGTTTGTGTTCGCATGGGGCTAATATATAAGCACACGTACTTCCGAAAGGAGTATCCACATTCATATTTTTTAACAACGTATGTCAAATGTTTTTCTTAATTTTATATGCGTTGAGAATCAAAGAGGGGGCTGAGTTTCCTGGGGATGTTTCACCTGCCGGGCACTTATTATTATTTATGAACGGCCAATTCAAAAACAGAAAGAAAAAAATGCCCAAGGCGCCAAGAAAATAAGCGAAAAAAATTGTGAAAGGGAAAAGGGGTAAAAAAAAAAAAAAAATTATGAACATGAATTACAGATGTACATATATTCATAACCTCAAGGAGGCACATAAACAAAGTCTTAAATTGTCTAACAGTTAAGCAGACGTATGCGCAGGAGTACGGTTATAAAGATCGCCCTTCCCTCACAAATACACCCATACTCACGCAGGTATTTACAGGAACCTTAAACGCTTCACCAGTAGTCAGGTGGGAAAAATTCCTGGTTGTCACTTAAAAAATTACAAACATTTCGGTATGGAAAGGAAAAAAAAAAAAAAAAAAAAAAGGTGAAACACGCGCATTGTGTGTTCAGGGTTTAGCGATAAGGGGAAAAACAACATGAGAGTTATCGGTGGAACAGTGGTTGCTCTTACCCCTTTACGTAAGACTTCGACATGATAACATTCTCTGGGTGCTCATTTTGTTCTTCATTGGGGGAACAGTCTGGTCAAATATAAAAAATGCATAGCACAAAAAAATGAGCTATATTCGAATGGCCCACATTTCCTTCTGGTCATACCTTCCCTATATAACATACTTCACTCTGGAGTTACGTTCATGTTCAATTTGCTTTCTTCCGGTTTTCATCATACTTTGGGACGCCCGCATTGAAAAAATCAAAACAGAAATGCCACGATTTTAGGGAGAAAATACTGTGTTCCATTGTTTGCTGTCCATTTTGTGGTGCTCACTATTTACTAGCCATTTTGTAACATTTTTTTTTTTTTCATGGTCAGGTGAAATTGAAAGAAAAAAAAAAAAAAAAAAAAAAAAAAATGCCCACGTGTGCAAGTGGGTAATGACTTAATCCTATTTCGTCCCCATTTCTTCTTCCTCCTTCATTCTGTCTCCTTAACTGTCCCTCCCCACGTCTTCATTATCCCTGCTCCGTATCCGTGTCATTGGTCCATTCGTGACACATTCGATTAATCTACCTCGAAATAAAAGTCTGGTTTTTTGTTCTTGTCATCGGGGACGTTATTTTTGTTGAGCACGAATATCAAGATAATACCTATTATCGGTGAGGTGGCAAAACACAATTTTAATATCGTCAGGAGGATTGAAAAGATGGTGCCTATCATTTTACAAACGAAAGTTAGCTTATATAACGATGGGGTGAGGTAGGAAAGGTCTGTAAAGTATGAGGCGAAAAAATATTCACACGCATATGTGCTATGTAAACACCCTACTAAAAAGGGATCTTTTACAATTGTCCCATTTGGGATGAATATGATCGAGAGAGGGTGAAAAAACAGAGCACCACGGTAGTTGCATACACAAAGCGATGTATATGTGCGCCTACAGCCTCGTATACATACATGCATATATAACTCATGTATGTACTACGCCGAGGTAGGACCTCTTAGCCATTAACCAAAAAAAAAACAGAGCGAATTTTATTCTAGCAAATGCAAGAAAAGCATGCTTTCCTTTTCACTCTCTGAATTATGCCACTATACAATTTTTCTTAAATTTACCTTTTTTTAAAAACTATTCTGCGTTCGCTTCCCTTGGAATGCAATTTTTTATTCTTTACATATCAGAACGGCAAAAAAAAAAAAAAAAAAAAAAAAAAAAAGAATGAGCATTTTTGTAATACTACCATGCGATGAGCAAAAAAAAAAAAAAAAATTGCTTAAACGGTAAAGCGGGGTTACGCAAGTGGGCACAAGAAGCATTACATATTGTATTACATGAATGATATTTGTTTATTTTTTCACATGTTTGTACATTTTGCGCGAGCAGTGCTATGTTTAATATATCAACGCCAATTTTCGAAGTGGCAAAAGAAAAAAAAAAAAAAAAAAAAAAAAAAAAAAGGTTTTCAAATATAGTTAACAAACGAAAGGTAACCTTGTAACTATCCACAAAGAGTTATAATTAAAGCGAAAAACGGGGAGGAAAAAAAAAAAAAAAGAAATCTTCGCATTAATTTTTTTACGCTATATAAGTAGGCATGTTTTTTGCCTGTACAAAAGTTTAATGCTTCTCTTTTTCTGTACCTCTAAGCAAGAGGGCACTTAAATCTGAATGTGTATGACGCCACATCGGTGTGCTTGTACCTTCCAGAATAAGAAAAATAAAATGTGAAAATGTGAACGACGCGCAGCGCCAGTATTGTGGTTTCTACCTTCAGGTACTTGCCTCCCCCAATATAACAATGACCAAACAAAACATGAGAAAATCAATTCGAGCTTTCTCTCGTTCCTGATTCATTCCCCCCTCGCCTTTGTAATTAGTAAAAAATGCGCTACTTCTATTTGGAAGGAAATGCCCAAAATATATCTCTATTTAATTATATTGTAACCGGTTTAACGGAACAACAACAGGGCAAATAAGATAGAAAAAAAAAAAAAAAAAGTGCTTACCATTGGGGGAACAAAAATGGAAAGCTCCTCTGCGTTCCATTACAATTGCAATGTTTGGTTGAATATTCAGGTGAATATTTGCCCATGCAATGGTTGGCAAATTTGGACATTGCATCATGCAGAGGTGAGAACAGAAGAGTGCTGTCTTAATTTTTTCTCTTTTAAGTAACGGAAATGTGCGAATCCTTGGGAAGATATGCAAGTATTATCCCATGATGGAAAAATGTACAATTGCCACTTTGCACGATGATTTCATCTGGGATGTGTTATATCATGCCTGGGTGCGTGTGGGTTACCAATTTAAGGAGAAATAAAAACAGCGAAATGGCGCGAAGGCACGAAAAAGTACGCGTCATGGACACCATAATACACGACAGGTGTATCTAAGCACATGAATTGGGCAAAGAATTGTATGTATGAGCCAGACCATATCTTTAGTCCACCCCCCTCCTCTGCATATTCCGTCTGGAATGCAAAGTTTCCAATTTTGGTAACTCCTTCGAAATGGGATACTTCCCTTTTTTTAAGAAAAAAAAAAAAAAAGAAATCTTGGACATATTTCCCCCCTCCACGCCACGCTCAACAATGTATTAAATTTAAAGAAAAAAAAAAATGCTACGTTAAATATTCTCCTTGATGTGCATCACAAAAAGGGATGAAACCCTTCCCCTCGCAGGGTTTAAACATTTTGCGTTTTTTTTCCTTCGTTCAAGTATACGCGATTTGGAGGTAAAATTTTCCAAGGCTTCTTTTCTGTACCAGCGAAGAAAAATAAAATAAAATTCTATATGGATCTTGTCCCATTCGATGCGACCAGATCCTCTTACCACGCAGAACAAACGTGAAGTGTGTAAACGTAGGATGAAAAAATGCACGCTACGCGGCACATCCACCCTCGTTCAATGCTAATAATTTTTCGTTGGAAAGAGGGATTAGCTGCTCCCCCCCCCCCCTCAGCAGTTTATTCCCTTCTTCTCTATATTCCCCTAGAGTATTCGTCTTTTAGTTTTTTTAACATTTCAAGTAGGGTTGATAAAAGATCGGTTTACACTGTCAATTTGTTGGGATAATGGGGGGAAGGGAAAAAAAAAAAAAAAAAAAAAAAAACGACCAAGCCGATAACTCTGCCTCAATGGGCAATTCACTTTCATTTTTGTTAAGCTACCCCTGGTGTGTTATTAAACATTGACATGTACTTCCCACATATAGATGCTTCTGGCTTCGAAGCTTTGCAAATATGCCTTTTTTTTTTTTCTTTTTTTTTTTTTTTGGCTTGCATTTTCTACATTTTACAAATCCCCCATTTCCAGCTAACTCATGGGGAACACTCGTGTCCGCCTTTTCGTGGTGCGATAAAACGGGAAAAAAATATTTCATAAAAAAAGCAATATATATATATGCGCAAGGTCATCCTAACTCCTTTCGAGTATGCCCAAAAATCCATGGAGAATGTGCGCGTGTTCGGGCAAAATTGGATAGGCGACCTAAAGGTGTGGCCAGCAAAAAGAAAAAAAAAAAAAAAATACATATATATATATATATATATATAAGGCGCGGCGCCCGTCCGTGCAAACTTGATCGTATCGCGAAAAGCCAGCGCTAACTGAAGAGCAGGAAGATGTATAATAATATACATTCGGGCGGGTACGATGCGCTAGAATAGCTGCGCCTGGGCATTTGAACCAATCATGCATGTACATTTTGTTATGCATGTAAGTATATCTAACCCAACGGGCTTTTTCTAACGCCCACGGGGCTACTTAACCGTGAAAAGGGAAAAAACGGTTCATTTTTGCTTTTCGCTTGACACTGAAAAATGCGCAGCCAGGACGACCCAAAGGAGGCAAAAAATATATGTCTTACCTCGTTGGAAAAGAATAATATAATGGTCGTCATATGTAAAAATGTAAGCGATAAAAAAATGATATGCAAACAAAATTAAGAATATGCATTTTTTTTTTCTGTTCACAAATAAATTGCATGTAAAATTTTTGTAAATTTGGAACAATACCAATTACAGCTTGATTAAATAATTAAAGAAATAATGCTGGTGAGTGCGTCTCTCGGGGTGCTCTAAAACGCAACTGGCACTTGCGCCTATCCTGGCATTGGCGATTTATTAACAAACTCGACGAAAGGAGGATGGATTATTTTTGGGGTTGAGGGAGCAGGGTTTTTTTTTTTTTGCCAATAAGCTGACTTTTGACAAACGACACGCGGCTCCTCAATGAGCCCGCATATCCCGGAATAGCCGCGCAGTGCACCGCACGAATAATAAAAAATACAGAAGGTACATATATCCATATAAACTTACATCATATAATATTCTTTTATTTATACAATACAATAACATACGGGTAACAAATATTCAAGCCAAAGGTATTTAGAAGTACTGTTTTTTACTTATTATAATATATATAATAATGCACGCTTGCAAAAACCCTTCTCTTCATGGGCGCTGTATGCATTGTATATGTAAATGGATATACCCACAGATAGATAGATATATTTTGGCGTATCCTTTGCATGTACAAAAGTTGGCAAAAAAAAAAAAAAAAAAAAAAAAAAAAGGCTTTTATGTGCATAAGGGTATTTTTACAAGGATTATATATTTTTTTATATATCTTTCCGTTCGTCCGTCGTTTTATCTCCTTTTTTTATAATTTGGGGTTTATCTTCCCTTGCCTTTCCCCTTGTACTTTTTTTTTTTTTTTTTTTTTTTCTTCTTGTTATAAGTAATTAGGCATATATATATATATTGTAAATAGAAATCTCTCTTTTTGGTCTTTATGCATGAAAAAATCAGCCGTTTTTTTTTTTTTTTTTTTGTTTTTTTTTTTTTTGCGATTTATTCATTATTTTCCTTTTTATATTTTTTTATGCATTTATTATATATGTTATATACATTGTTATGTTTATTTATATATATACATTTTTTTATAAATTTTTTATATGCATTTTTATGTATATTTTTATATATGCATATTTATGTTTATTTTTATTTTTATTTTTACGTCGCATGTTATAATGCTCTTGGTTTCCCGTTTGTACGTGCACTTCATTACGCCCGCATGCACGCGCGTTTGCGCTTTTGCGTCCCCTAAGCATACGCATAAACTCGTGCTTACCTGACGAGTGAGGCGAACCCCGGGGGGAGAAGGTGGAAAACTTCTCCGGCAGTAGCACCACGTGCAAAGGTAGCTATATATCCCAATGCGTATACTTACGTGCATATTTACCTATGTATATGTGTACCTCTCCACTTGGTGCGTAGTCCCCGTACCTTTATCATGTGTAGGTATGCGACGCACACATAAGTACATACGTGAATACGTCTGCATACTTTTTTCTACATTCTAGTACATACTACGCATTATTTTCCCGAAGATCCCTTACCCCTTTGGCCGGGAGACGAACGCACACCGAACTCAGCGTGCGCATTTATGTACATACATATGTCCATGCATACGTTCGAGCTGTGCTTTTTTTTTTTTTTTTTTTTTTAAATTAGGCATCGCGTTAGCTGGATAGAAAGCTTACCATGCAATTTGCACGCTTTGCCTTTTTTTTCCTCCAAACGACGGACGGATACATGCACAAACAGACGAACGTACTTACATGCGCACGCTACTGAATTTTTTTTTTTTTTTTTTTTTTTCATTATGCAAACAGCACTTTGACCAAGACGTTCATTTGCTGTACAGCATTGTCCGGGTGCACGTGTACATGTATGTGCGCCGGGACTACATGCATACGTTGTGAAATTAGTGCATGCGAAACGGCTACACGTTGTTTAACACCTTGACGTTGTGTGACGCCATATGGGTGCTAGAGAACAGACGAATTAATCCTATGCGGTGAAGGAATTATCGCAGGGATTGTTTTTTTTTTTTTTTTTTTTTCCCCTTTCTTTCCCTGTAAATTGGCGAAGCATGTAATTCCTGTATCTGCGCGATTGCGTAATTTCCCCACGTAGTACATCCATGCATCGCTTCTGCCAGACGCCACCCCAGGACTGCGGCCTTTTTTTTTTTTTTTTTTTTTTGCGTGGCATATTTAAAGGTGCGCATCCACCAAGTGTAGATGTAGGTACACATCGAGGTTTTTGTTTGAAGAGGAACCTCCGAAGTTGTATCACCTGACAAATGTGTCCTTTTGGTGCACATTTAGTTGAATCCTCTACATCTGTTATTCTTTTCCTGTCGCACACTGCTGACTGTTTGGTAGTGATTCGGCCCCCTTTTGGTTGTGAAACAAAGTTACTCACTACGAAGATCAGGGCTCACCAAAAATAATGCGCGGTTTTAACAGAAGGAATGTGTTCCAGAGAAACTCAAGTAGGAAACAGACTATGACAGCCAGTTCACCCCTACCCTAATGATAAAATATATTTTTGAACCGCGACAAAAGTTACAAAAAAAATTCTCCTAAAAGAGAAGAATCAAAGGGTGATTTATTCATGGTAGCCCCTCTTGTGGTAGAAACTAAAAATGATTTTCGGAAAATGAACAAGGCCTCGTCGGCTGCGTATTTAGAAGATTGTCTTTTGCGGGGGTTAGAGCGAGAGAACCTGCAAAAGGTGCATGCGCAACTGGCGGAGGAGGAGCAGTACGATCGGGAGGTGCTAGAAGAAACATTGAAGGAACAGCAACAGGAAGGGGAAGGTGAAGAAGACGAAGGAAACGGGGCGTCACTCGACATTTCACAGTGCAGGAGCACCAACGGAGATCAAAACAGTAAGCACGATTTCATTGGACGGAATCCTCCTACAAATGGTGGCAAAGGAAACGAGTATATGCTAAACTATTTGAACGCATACATAAGTAAAAATATAAGGAACAGTAAAGCATCAGAAAATATTAACCCACCAAATTTTTTAACAAGCCAAAATACAGACAATATGATAAGTGGGAACCCAACGAACATTACAATTATTGGTAGTAACAAACACTGCATGAAACAAATTTTCAAAGACAGGGATAAGGGTAACCCTTTATATGATGGACAGGCTGCAGCCAACCTTCACTACATGCTAATCCCAAATGAAAACGAGCGCAAAGAAAACGTGAACTGGAATGAGCGCATAAGTAACTTTATACATACAGAATTACAAAGCGGCTTCGTGGACAATAGAGGGTATGTATCAAACAGGAGTAGCCTGATGAATGGAGCGAATTGTTCAGACCAACGAGTGAAGAACCCACACGACTGGGGTAAAGCAACAACTGTACTGGCTGAAAATGTGGGAAATATATTTGTCAACAAATTTCACCCAGGCGAAACGGGAATTTCTACCGGTGGTTTGAAGAACCTGAGTAATGTGCGGAACGTTCAGAGTGACATGGCCCACGTGAGCATGTATGACGGTGAGGAAGGGGGCTGCGAGGGGAAAACCAACTCGATGCAAGTGAGTACAAATAGTACAGGTGCAGAGCGTGTGAGTTATTATCATGTGAATAATCCCCGTTTGGGAACTCCCCATGTAAGTATCGGTACCACAAATCAGAACAGCCCCACGAATGAACCAAACCCGAACAATAGCAGAGAGTGCGAAAACTATAAGTTGTCACCAAGTGGAAGTGAACATATCTCCCCGAGGAGGAGTCCAAACGAGTGCTACAAGCCGCAAGGGGTGCTCCTCAACGGCGCTGGAGAGAAAGGCGCAAAATGGATAGACCCCAATATAAAGGAAGATCCTATTATTCTAAGTGACAGTGAAAAAATGAACTGTACAAACACGAAGGGGAAGGCAGGTGAAGTACCCCAAGTAATAACCCATCCAAATAACTGGATGAAAGAACAAGAGAAGGAAAATTATCGAAGCTTTCTCTATGTAATCAATAAAAAAATGGAAATGCTTTCCAAAGATAGAAATATCATCGCTGTGGAAAATATGTACAAGCCTGGATTCCAAACTGTGAATGCTTCACGTAGCCATAACAACCCTATGTATGTGAACACCACTGATAAGGGATCCATTTTGGGACCAACGAAACTAAATTCAGGGGAAAGGGGAAAAGGTACTACTGATAACGCAGTATCGCCCATTGTTAATCCAAATTATTATGCAGGCTTTGTACGTAACGAACAAAAAGGAAGTTATCAAAGTACCAACGTGAAGATGGTACAACCAGAACAACAACAGTATGTGTTACAGCAACGTTATGATGAGGAAGCAACTCTGGGTGGCACTCCGGAGTTTTATTCCCGTCGGGAATCCTTCGCGGAGGGGGGAGGTCATCCCAGTGGGTTGTTGAATAACCACGGGAGGAAGATCTCCGTGGATTCCAACGGAATGAGAGATCTAGAAATGTTGGGAGGTGAGGAAAACAGTTCATCAAATAACTTCGCCAGCAGTGGTGATCAGGTCAGCAATTTAAATAACTACTGCGATGGTGACTTCCCGGAGGTGGGTAAATTAAGCGGCGTTAATTTTTCCAATGGTGTGGATAGGTTAAGTGTACAGTTAAATTTTATCGAAGAGGGGCTAGTGGGATACCAGAAGGAAGGAGGCCCAAGTAGTTTCCATTTTGTTCAGAAGGAGAAGAAAATAACCAGTTCCCTGCATTGTGGCAATTATGATGAGGATGTGGAATCTGGAGGTAATGATGGTCGTGGCATCTCAAGTGATCATTTGGATCACGTGGAGCAGACCGACCACGCCGACATGACCGAATCGCAGTGCGCAAATTATGCATTCGACAAAGGAGTTGGAGCGGTAACAAGTGCAGGGGAGGAGGAGGATAGCGGCACCAACCGGAATAGTGGCGCTGGAAACGAGAACTGCTCCAGTAGCAGGAAAAGTAGCCACGAGCACAGTTATAACAAGAACGACCCATTTAATGGGGATACCTTTACAGGGGACCCATTTATTCTGGATCCCTTTCGCAATGACCCATATGGGAAGGACCCCTTTGCGGGTGATACTTTTTTTAATGATCCATGTGGGAAAGATGGGTTGTGTCTGAACCAGATAGGGACATACAGTGAGCACAACGAGTATTATTCCAACATGCAGGACAACGACAAGGACGACAGTGATAATGCGGTGGACAATGTTAATAACAACGCTACGTTAAATGATGATTATGTATTTCCATCGAGTGGAAAGGATCAGGATGATCTACAGGATGGAGTTTCCCCACAAGAAAATCAGGCTCAATTGAACAACGTAGACTACCTCTTCACAGGCAGAAGCAATAGTAATAACAATTGCATGCCCATAAAGGAGGTGTGTAAAGGTGGTGGTAATACATCTGGCTGCTTTGTCAGTGGTCCCCACAGTGAAGATTTCATTCGCGAGCATTTAAGTAACGACCAGGTCGAAACGTCGAACGCGAGTGAAAAGACGTACCAAGTGCATCATGGGAGTGATATGAGTGACGGGGGCGTAAGTCGAGGCAAACTCAGCAACAAGGAAAGTCACGATAACTCCAGCGATAGAAGAAGCCAGGATAGTCGCCGCGATAGCAGTACCACAGGGGGAGAGGGAAACAGAAAATTGTTTCATAATGCCCACCATGGAAAGGCACCAAATTTCACGCAAAAGAAAAATATAAATGACGACCATGCAAATGAAGAGGATGTTCTACGCACTGCAGAAACCAGGAAAAGTAGCCAATTCAGTTTTAACAGTTGTGTTATCCATGTGAAGGGAGATAATAATACCCCCCGAAATGAGTTCGACTCGATGGAAAATCACTTCGTCAATGAAGACCAGGCGGCAGTTCCTGTAGCGGGAGTTGAGGGGCGCACCTCGTCCCAGGAGGATGAATTTTCGCGGGCAAGTCAAAAAATTGAAAGGGCCATTACTTCAACAGATGTTGGGCTTGATATGGTTGACAGTGACAGATCTGTTGAGTGCACTAGGGGAGAAAGCGGAACGGACGGAAAAAATGATGAACATATAGAAGTGCTTTCCCATATTCAAGAAAAGGTGTGCCCAAATCGTGTTAGAGAAGAACTAAGTAATAAGGAGAAGGATGCAATGAGGAGAAATTCACATGATGACAGAACCTTGGGAAGCAATTCCAAGCGCATGCAGAAGCACAGCCATGTAGATGTAAAGTTAACCCATGAAGGTTACTCTCTCGTGGATGGAAATTTCCGTAAAAACGGAGTTACAATAAGTACGAATAACATTGTCACCGATGGATGCAGCATGGTTACCAACGAAGAATGGATGCATTTCAATGGAGAGTCCAATCAGGTGGATCACCTTAACATTAATAAAGGGAACGGTAGAAGCGGAAGAAATGCCCAGAATAGTTTGGCAGAGAATGCCATTCTTCTTGGAAGTACCAACAATTTAAACCATGTGACTAAGGGAAATTACGGCCCTGCGAGCCATTTAAGGGATTATTCTGGCTTGGGCCCCCTTAGCACTAGTATTAGCCGTGCTAGCGCTAGTGGCATGGGGGACGCCCCAACTTCTGCTCATCATGGGAACTTCGAGGGGCTTCAAAGTGACACAGGGTTTCAAAATCGCCTGCACATCAGGAACGACGCCATGCGAGATAGAAACACGAACGAGGGAAGCGCCGGACAACCCTACGACTGGAATAATGAACGAAGCACGAGTTATACCCCCACCTCATTTAATAGAAACACTAATGAAACGAAAAACTTTTTAACGAATTTTTTTGATGCCATTGAATCGGGTACTTTGAACCAGAGCGGAAGGGGAGCCATGGCAGGAGCATTCACCAGGAGCGGAAATGAACAGGATGTTGATAACCTTCTTTTTTCACGCAACGGGTATCAGAAGCAGAGTGTAGTGAAGAACCATAAGGAGAAGATCCCCCAGATGATGGATTCTCCTAGGCATGGTGGAAGCAATTCAAACCATGTAAGAAATGGAAATACGATTGATGCGTTTAGCAGTGCGAGTCAGTTCGGAGGGATGAAGAGTCTGGGAACGATGGACATTCTGAGTGGGGTGGTCTCAAAAGGTACCGCACAAAATGATCGCTTGTGTAGCGGAGTCGCCAGAAGTGTCAATCATCTCACGAACAAAAATGACCAGAGCGGTGCGCACCAGAAGGTGGCCATTCCGATAGCAGGCCCTACGTCGAAGAATGTAAACTTGGTGGAGAATAATCTACCCCACAAGAATATCCCTCCTATACAAACGGCCAGAAATAGTAACGTCGCACATCCTGTTGTCTATTATAACCCCAGCAAACTTCTCATTAATAAACACATTCACGCAAATAAATATATGAACGGTAAGGTGAAAATGATGAATAGTGGAAATAGCGGCTTGCATAGCAGTAACAGTAGTATGGGTACCCTTTGGGGAGATTATCGCCCTGGTGGTGGTAGCCTTACAAATGTAGGCGGTCCCAACATAGTGCAAGTTGATAATGAAAACAGAAAATATCTGAACATTGTAGGGAACAACAATAGTGGTGCTATACCTACCTTCCATAGGAAGGAGAATAATCATCCATCAACAGATGGCAAAACGAAAGGCAAAATTATCGTCCCAGCGTTGATAACCAATGATGAAAAGGCAAGCTTGACGAGCAGCCCAGTCGAAGAGTGTAGTAATTTCGTTGTGGCTACACACGGAGTGAACACACGCACAACGGCCACTGGGATCAACAACAACTGTAGTAGCATCTCCCCAAATGAACAGAACTCCAATGTGCCTTTGAATAAAATATCAGTGGGAGGAGTCCCCTTTTACATGACGGAAAGTAAAAACCTCCCTGGGAGTAATTGTGCAGACGGTATCAACCTTGATAAATTAGAGAGGAAGGATTCGTTTAGTAGTAATGGAGAGGGCACTGGCACCTTAAGAGGTAGAACTGCGCTACACGATGGTGGGAGTAGCGCTAGTAGTACCATGATAGAATCGAGGCAACTGAATCAAAACTTTATGGAGAAAGAACAAAGTGCAAATGGGTTAAACGGGTTTATAACCCCTGGAACGATGGCATATGAAAGGGGTAGCAATGGTGTTGAGTCCATCTCGTCGGTAGCATCAGGCTGCGGAGGGGAGGTCTTCTACTCTCCGTCCACCAATGGAGGTACAATCACCTCTTCACAAATTATCTCCAATCATAAAATGAGTAATTTCGCAATTAATGAACATCTAGGTAATATTATGTTGAGCCAAAAAATTAACGGCTTTTTTAATAGCGCCCGAACGAACATACAAGGAGGGGGCAGTAGCACTCTCTATGGAAGAGTCGGTGCAGATATCTCAAACGTAAGCAACTCCAATGTACAGGGCATCATTGCTCACAAGAAGAACGAACATATGTACAGCGGAATGAAAAGCAAAATTAATGAAGGTAAAAGAAGTAATATTTGTGAAACGGTTAGTACCTACTGTAAGGAGAATTCAAACGATGCGTCCAAGATTGGGGAAAACTTCCTCTTTCAGGGAGGGGGTGCCTCTATCGGTGGCGTACCCAGCGAAGGTGTAATGGATCAGACGTCAAACCACCTGATCCATCATAAAATGACAGACCTGAACGGTAACAATCTTGGCAGTTATTTGGGCAACCATAAAATGAGGAGGCATGTAAAGACAAATAAAATGATTGAGTCACATGTGATGCACTCATTCGTGAGTGGCAAAAGTGGAAATGTGAGTAGCGACAGACTTAATGAGTACACAAAGCATATTGCGGAGGAGCATTTTCAAGGTGATACGAATCAGAAGGATAGCGAGCAGAATGTAGGTGGGCCATTTAGTAGGAAGAATCTCGGCATTCCGCATTATACAGAAGGTAGCAGCAATA
Organism: Plasmodium knowlesi strain H; assembly: GCF_000006355.2. Classification (NCBI taxonomy): domain Eukaryota; phylum Apicomplexa; class Aconoidasida; order Haemosporida; family Plasmodiidae; genus Plasmodium; species Plasmodium knowlesi. The sequence continues at coordinate 1,027,759 of NC_011908.2, read as the reverse complement.
GCGGATTCGTAAATGGCGGAGGCTTGAATAACCGTGTTAGCAATATCGTCAGTGGTATCTTAAGCGGAAACACCAAGGAAGGTGGTAGTAATGTAGATGAATTACCGAAGGAATTTTATTTCCTCAATGGAGGCAACGGAATGGTTAATCAAAACGGGCCCACCTCGCACCAGTTTCCAAAAACTTCTGTGCATGACAAGAATATCTATATGAAGGCTAACAATGGCGAAGTATGGGGAATCGCTGGGACGAGGGATTATAATGATCCTCATCAAAACGGGTTCGGTGATAAAGGAGATGCTGTACCTGCCGTGGTGACTGCATCTATGGGCGGGGCTCAATTATTTCGGAATCATCCAGTGAATCAAAGCCTACGCAGCGACGAACGGAGAATCGAGGACCAGATGTGTCACTATGGGCACAGGGCGGAACTCTCTGCGGTAACGGTAGACCCCGAAATATCGTGCAAAGAAGAGGATAACAATACTACCAAGGCCCAAGAGAGGAGGTACGCCATGCAGGCCGAGGTGCTAACGAAGCGGATGGGTAGCTTGAGTCAGGAATACACGGTGAGCAGCAGCACCAATAGTGGCAGCAGTAACAACGGCAGTAGCAACTATAGCGGTGGTGGAGGCACGTACGGTTCTGGTGGCAATTGCACCTTCGGCGGTAATTACGCTGTTGGCGGGAGCAAGGTCTCCGCACAGAGCTCGTACCCCCACAGCAGCCTGAACAATGCAGATGTGAACAACGTCCTAATGGCTATGATACAGAACCCAATGAATTGTAACGGAGGTGTCGTAGCTAGCCACGTTAGGAAAGCAGCACCTGTGGACGGACCAGGAACCCCCATCGGACTAAGCTCAGGTCACATGGTGCAGAACGTAAGGACCATGAACAACGATAGCAGCCTTCCAAACGATTTGTTATTGAAGGGAAAAAATTTCGAGGAGATTATATGTAGCAAAGGATACGTTCAGAGTAGGTACCCACAACACTATGCGTATAATAATGTGAATACGAAAATGGCTAGCCCGCCTCAGAGTACTCCAAATTCCCAGCACTATGGAATTCATGGTGGTGGTGGGCATCATAGTGGTCTGCATGGCAGTGTTTCTAACGTGCCACTTAACATGCCCCCCAGCGCGGGCGTTCCCGCCAAGCAGAATGAAGACGTAAGAATGGGTGGAGAAAAAAATAACCTAAAGATTCCACTTAGCAACATCAACATCAGGAACCCAATGAATAGAGATATTGCCATGTACAACTCTGTGGGGGGTCTTTCTTACAGTAGGAACAGCCATGTGGTTACATCGACAAGCGGATCTGGTGTCAACGGTGGTGGATCTGGAGCAGGGAGAACCAACTACAACATTCCAGGAAAATGCGTAGAATCATTTAATTACGTGATGTGCAGTGAACAGGCAAAAAGTAATATGCAGCAGCAGCAACAACCACAAGCACAAGCACAACAACAACAACAACAACAACACGTGTTAGAGAACTTCACGAAGAATAGGAACATGATGAATAATAACTTAAAAATGGATGCCAATAAGAATTGCGCAAAGGTTAGGAGTTCTCAACATCAAGGTGGTTATGCGCACCTGGTGGTGCAACCCAACGGAGACGTGCGAAAGGTGGGACAACAATCACCGCCTTTGGCCTTGTCGTTAGGGATGGGAAGTGCCCACGCGGCTTTGGCAGCATCAGCTGCAGGAATGGCAGGAGGGGCAATGATTTTGCAGAACCAGAACGGTGGCCTTAACGAATACGCACAACAGTACTATGAGCAACAGCATCAGCCAATGCAGGTGCACTCTCACAATCAGCTCCAGAATCACTTGCAGCAACAGTTACATTCATCATGTGAAGGCGAGCAGGGGCAGCAGCACGCCAAGTACCTCTCCAACAGTAGTGACCTAGCCATCAGAAGGAAGGAGTATGAAAATGTGTTCAGGCTATCCAAAAGTCAGCTTGTAAATTTGGAGAATGAAATAAAATATCTAAAATCGCTAGCTGCGTACAATATAAAGCCCAGAGACCTATATTTTGAGACGTACGAAGAGACCGATATTCTTACTTACGATGGTAGCGGAGGTGCTGCTATCACAAATGGAGATTATTACTATTACCACCATCAGCAGCATCAAGGGGGAGGAGTCAGTTGTGTAGATGGTGATAACTTACCCATGGGAGGTTCTAATCAGATAAACGGAAATATCTCCAATGGAAATGGCAATGGAAATGGCAATGGTAATGGCACCGCCAGAGGAACAGGAACTGATGTACAGCTGATGGAGAAGCCTCCCCTGGGTGGGAAAATCAAAAGAGAAAAAGGGAAACCAAAACTCTACACTAATAAATTTAGCAGCAAGTTCAAATACAGCGTAATTGAGGAAGGTTCATTTGGTGTAGTTTACAAAGGATGGTACAATGGAATGCATGTGGCTGTGAAAGTACCAGTGGATAAAATGGCTAGACAAGATCCTTATGGATTAACAAAAAGATCCATCAATGAGTGGAAGATTTTATCAAAATGTGATCATCCAAATATAATTAAATTATGTGGAGGAATAATACACAGCTATTTTGACATTTGGCTAGTAACAAAATTAGTAAACGGATTAGATTTACATACGATAAAAAATAACATGAAAAAAGAGGACAAGGTTATGAGCATTGATGTGTCTTTAAAAATGTGCAGGCAACTAGCCAATGTTATTAATTTTTTACATACGCCCATAAAAAATAAAAAAAATGTAATCATCCATAGGGATATAAAACCAGAGAATTTAATCATTGATAATGACTGGAATATACATCTCTGCGATTTTGGAGATTCAGAAGAATGCGAAGATGGAATCGTAACAAATGTGTCTGGTGCCACTTGGATTTATGCTCCTCCGGAATTATTAACATGCCATCCTTTGAAGCAGAGTAGTGATTATAATTTTTTGGACCATACGAAATTATCGTACAAATGGGATATCTGGTCCATGGGCTGTGTATTTCAAGAAATGATGAATTTGCCTTCTCCATTTCAACATTACATTATTACGTTTGACGAGTCCGACCAAATTTATGAGAAACTGGTAGATGTCTTTACGAAGAAGTTGCCTCCCTGTATTCATTCAAAGATTGAGAACTCTCCCTTCGCTGATATCATTCGCCTGTGCTTAAACTACGACCCGAATTTGCGACCCACGGCATCTGAAATAGTTCAGTTACTTAACCAGCCGGACGAATACCTGTTGTTGAAGAGGGCCTAACCGAATGATGTGCATTTGTGAACGGGTTGTTAACCAGATGGAGGGCATTAGGGGGGGGGAGAGAAAGGAAAACCACCACCACCACCACCCCCTGGCCCTTTTTTTTTTTTTTTTTTTTTTTTTTTTTTCTTGTTTTATCCACCACATCATATCAAGCTTGTTCATTCCGTGCGTTATATTTTATTCGTCCTTTCATGTCCATTTTACGCCTTTTTCACGTCATCCATTTAACAACTCCAACTTCATCACCAATTCAACTCACTTGAACAAGAAAAGAGCAGCGACCGTGTTGTAGCCATTTGGCACACACAGGAATGAACAAAATATCATTCATTTGAGTTAAAAAAAAAAAAAAAAAAAAAAAAAAGTGTCTTTTGTTTTTATGCCAAACGGGGGCAATGCGCAAAAGCAATCAATCCCCATATAAACACGGCACCCCACACACACACCCTTGCAAGGGTAACCTAACCTTTTTATGATTAGCTTTTACATTACATCTGTTCGAAAGTGTTACTTGTCAGTGCCTATACCTTTAATTTATGTACCCAAGATCAGCTATAGGCTACACTCCTTGAGCTCTCCCAGGAGACGTCCGAAGTGCCTGCACAGATACGCTGAGTCGGGTCTACAAGTGGGTTCCGGGTTAAGGCACTGACGCATGACCAGTAGAATTTTACTCACTACCAAATGGAACAGCCTTCTATTAGAGAATTTCCCATGCAATTTTTTTATATCGATATAAATGTACTTCTGCTTAAAGGAAGTGCACAACCAAAAGAAGGGTGGCATATAATTACCCCTGAATGGCAAAGTACCAAACAGAACTTCATACATGACAACTCCAAATGAGTAGATATCACCCTTGTCTGTATGTTCTTCTTCTCTTAATACCTCTGGAGCGGCATAAGCGTCATCACAACGAACATTTCGCTTGTCGAACTTTTTGGCTTGAAAAAGTAGCAAAGGAGAGTTCATCGTCGTGTTTATATTTTGGATTTCATTCATGCAGGTTATATATGGTAAAGGCAAATTCATTTTTTCTCCCTCTACGTATTTAATATGCCTAATATGTTTGTTTCTTCCATGTGTGTAAGGAACATCGTCTATGTGCTCCTTTGCCTTTTCACTTCTCTCGGCACTTCCCCATCGGTATGACTGGTACAACAGGTGCGACCGCTTGTTTGATTCGTAAATGGAATTCACCCCCGATGCATTTACCTTATAATCGTAGTAACTCTCTATGGAGGCTTTCTCAAAGTTACACAGCTTAATGCCCCCGCCATCTTCCGACACGAATATATTTTTGCTCTCTATATTTCCATGAACTATATGTTTACTATGTAAGTAAAATAATGCAGATGCGATTTCGTAAAAAAGCTTAACAATATTCTCATTTCTTAGTGCCTTCATGCAGGTTTTATTTTCTCCCTCTTCTTCACGCGTTTGTCCTTCCCCCTGAGGGGAGGCACTTACGGTGTATATTATATCGTGGAGATACATCCCACTCAGGAACTCAAAAACCAAACCGAATTTTTCCTTCTTCCTACTTATAACGTTGCCTATATATTTGATCACATTGGGGTGCCTCAAATTTGATAGGATAAAATGCTCCTTCATGAATTCTATTCTTCTTTGGACCCTTTCCATCAAGGTTGCAGGCCTGTCCTGTGCATCCTCTTTTTCACTTTTCTCCTTCTGTTTGATTCCTTCTACTTGAGTCTTTGCATGGAAATCCCTTCCTTTCAAACGTTTAAACATTTCGTGCGATTCCAGATTCACCAAGTTACTTTTGATACTGGCCCAGCCGTCCAAGATGCTTTCCCCTATGTTGTTAAGCTGGTGTTCATCGAAGAGAAACTTTTGCGCGGCGGTAACCAGAGGATTTGTCAAGTGTGCGTTCGTCCCTTCGACAGTGCCATCATCACAGATAGAAGCACCATCTGGTAGGTCATCCCGCTCATCACCTGACACCCCTCCGGAAGATGGGCCCACTGCTCTCTCCTTCCGTGAAAACATTTTCAACCTCACGGGGGCGTTTGCATAGTAACACAGGTACGATGCCTTCCCAACGCTGCATCTGTCTAACCGCCTGAGCACAACCAACTCCGACTTGGGAATGGAGCTGAATGTTACCAAGGCATCCCCTCTTATATTCCCGAAGCTGACGAGCATTTGCAGGTACGTATTATGTAGATGGCTAAATGAATTTACAAAGTTAAGAAGGAAATATATGTGATGATTTTTCTCCACCCCCAGCATCCTTAGCATTTTCCGATTAAGGGTGAAAAAGTGGAAGCCATTTATTTGGTTGTACTTGAAAGAAGTTATGTAGTTGTGCAGGCCGAACAGATGGAGAAGAACAAATATATGGTAACTCCTCCACTGATAAATGCACTCTATTTTGTTTTTCTTGTTTTTGTATTTTAGGTAGCTCAGCAGGCGTGTGATGGTTGATGGCGTTTGCGCCATTAAAGACGCTTTCTTTCTTTGCCTCTTCCCCTGTCTCTTCATCTGTCTCTTCATCTGTCTCTGCATCTGTTCCTGAACCTGCATCCGTGCCATTTCCCTTCTTGACCCCGCAATGGCTTTTCCGCGGAATATGTTCCTATTAATTTCCGCCTTCCTTGATACACACTGTATCGAATCTCCGCTCCCCCACTGTACACCCCTGCACACTGCAGTAGATTCACTATTCTCATTCGATAAGGTACTTTCTCCTTTGTCCCCCCCATAGCCCACCTTACAACATCTACCCACAAGTAGCTTATACAATTTTAATCTCCTTCTTCTTCCCTGCCCTTTCACTCTTGTTATCCTCTTCTCCCGCGAACCGAAGTTTGAATGGAAAACTGAACGGATTGGTACCGCTATTTTTTTCTTCACTTTAAAGTGCTGTTCTGCAGAGGAGGCACTACATGGAGTCGCGTCTGGGCAAAACTCGCTGTCGATTTCCGAATCGGATTTATAAAGGAGGTCCATCAATTTAAGGTGTGGAAGAACATTCAAAAAATCACTTGAATTATACAAACAGTTTGCACCCTCTACTGACGCTTCCACAAAGGGGGCGTACCTTCCCTCATTACGCTTGTTAGGCCTTGTTGAATCTTTCAATGTCTCCCTTGAGGGTAAATCCCCCCTTGGATTCATATCCTCATGAAGTGGAAAAAAATTAAAAGCACTGCCTTGGTTTGTCTCCCCTTTGGGGATGAAATTCGAAACAGATTCATCCGTGCTACAGACACTACCGTCAGGTTGTCCCTCCTGTCCTATTCCTCCTTTAGCCCCTTTACTAATTAGCCCCTTCAGAAAATTTATCTTCGATTCATAGTTTACGTAGCTTAGGAAGCCTCCACGGGGTTTGCCTTTTCCGTTACCATTTCCACAATCATTTCCGCAACCACTTCCGCAACCACTTCCGCAACCATTTGTCTCCCTCTTTGCAAAGAATTGCACAAAAGATTTGTCTACACCAAACAGATGCTCAAAAATTTGCTTGCGCACCGAACGTGAGATGCTACTGTCCGTGTATATAGGAAAAAAGGCATTTAAATTTTCCTTCAAAAAAAGTTTCTCCTTCTTATAGTAATGAAGATATATGTCCATATGTTTCGTAATTTTTATTTTGCATTTTTTCCTGTTCGATTGGAACAAACAAAAGTTGTAACTCGTGTTTTTCTTTAATATTCCCACTCCATCCATCAGTCCAAATTTGTACGTCCCAAGGAAGAGCTGCTCATTTGTGTAGGTGCATCCAAATCCGTGGGAAATGTTGTTCAGCCATTCGCCTGCAGGGTTCAGGAGTTTTTTCATTTATTTATTTATTTATTTATTTATTTTTATTTATTTATTTATTTTATTTATTATTTTTTTTTTTTATTAATTTTTTCCCCCATAGTGCGCAGGAGAGGTAAAGATTCGCTGTCCAAATTTGGCATTGCCACCCCACATGGCGGCGCTACAGAATGGGGGCCTTTAGCGCACTCACCAGAGTAGACAATTCCCTGCTCGTTATACAACGTTCCGTAGCCACTCTTCGCGTTTTCGATCCATTCTCTGCATGGGAAGGGGGGTGAGGATTATCAACTTGGTGACTACAAGTGTGGAGCAGGTAGATGAAAGGAGTTCCGTTCCTGGAGTAAATCACACACAAGCAGCTGCACACAATACACGCATATATATTATATGTTTCTGTTCGGGTGAACTCCATCCAGTTCCCACGCTGCGCCACCCCCGAGGACTCACCCCTCATAGACGCTCCCAATTTCCTTGTAGATGTAGTAGCCATAACCGTGTCGCTTCTTGTTCTTGATCGTACCGATGTACACATCCCCATTTTGATATTCTAACTTTGGGAGGAAAAAAAAAAAAAAAAAAAAAAAAGAGTGAGCTACGTGTAGCCAAATGGGGCAAATTGTTGGTAACAGATTGATAGCAGTGTACAGGTAAAGATGGATGACAAACAGACACACGGCGGGACGGATAACTCTCCCCTTAGCTGTGTACACGCAGATGTAACACTATTATTCTCATTCCCCCCCAAAGCATAATCATCATTAGCAGAAGCAGTTAAGGTAGCAGGATCTCCATTACTACACTGCGAGGCGTGTCACTCCTGTGAACTAACAATTTCGTCGAAGGGTTGATGGGATAGTATGTCCCTCACGTGGGTGTAAACAAAGTCGTCTCGGTTTTTACACTTGCCGAGGTAATCTTCCTTTCGAATTCTCTGCATAGTGCCTCTCCTCCCCAAAAAATAGGATTACTACATAAACCTATGTAGAGTCAAGTGGGGGAATTGCACAGGGGCAGGGGGGGGGGAGAGAGATGCGTCTGTTTCTGTTTCTTCTCTTCCCCCTTCATTCCTTTTTCGTTTTTTTTTTTTTTTTCTCTTGACACAGAACTTTTGATGGGAACAAGGCGGATATAAAAATATTGCCCCATGTTGCCTTTCGCCAAACGGTCTGAGTCCACGCATACGGTAGAAGGGGGAAGTAGAACGGAGTCAATTGTCCCCTCAGGAGTTTTTTCGGATGAGGGACTGTCCCAATTTTTCTGCGGAACTATCGCTCCTTCTTATTGGCCCCTTGTGCATTTAAAAAAAAAAAAAAAAAAAAAAAAAAAAAGAACACAGCACAAGCACAGCTCAACAGTGCATAGCGATGGGAAGTTTATACGTATGGCACGAACACGTTTTGTGTCACTGCTCATTTTTTAAACAACATACACCACCTTCAACATTGTGGATTGGCTAACCCTTTGGAGGGGGGAAATATGACTGCCTCTTTTTTTTTTTTTTACCACTTCACCTCAGGTTGAATTTTTACCCATGGGGAAGGGTCACGCCTCATCGCACGAATGAACAAAGGAATCATTCCCTCTTCGCATTACCATATATATACACTCGTTTGTATACTTGGCCAACAATCGTACACGTAAGGTTACATTAGCAGTTATTGAGTGGAGTAAAGGAGGGGGATGATGCTTAACCCACTATTCCTTACTGTGAAAGGCTCATGCAAACATTACAGAAGTGTGTGAGTAAAGGCAATAAAAAAAATAGAAATGATATTCACTCGTCTCCTTTTTTGTTCACGCATATGCGAGTGATTATCTTTGTATGTCCACTGTGCAGTGCAGCAGTATGGTGTGGGAGACCCACTGTCGCCTTTTTTCTCCAACTTGCAGGAGGCCATATAATTGTCGTGCCATAATTGCCGTGCCATAATTGTCATCCATAATGGATATGCCATAAATAAAGAAGGCAACAATTGGGGACTAACATAGCCACCCCGCGTTGAAGGCAAAATGGCGACAGCTACAAAGTTCTACTGGTCTTTGTTCTACTCTCCCCACAAGTGACCAAGGGAGGTAGACAAAAGATGAATTTTTTGCTTTTCCTTATAGCATGTTTTCTTCTTTTTTTTCTTTTTTTTTTTTTCCTCCATGGTGTGTAAAATAAAAGTTTGTTAAAAAGGAAAGGGAACTTAACTTTTTTGTGCTCGTCGTTATAAAGATAAACTCTACATCGTAATCAAAACGTTGGAAAAAGAGAGAGAAAAAAAAAAAAATTAAGCTAAAAATAGACGATGGATGGTGCATTATGAATGGTGAAAAAGGGCGGCAGATGAATGAGGCGTAAAAATGAAGGAAAAATGAAATAAAGAAAAAATAATCAAAAACAAAAACTTAAAAGTGTAGCAAAAAATAAAATTTATTTCTAAATAAAAAATACTCGGTAAAGAAAAAAGAACATACGAAAAATTTCCCTTTTTATTTATTTATTTTTTTTTTTCTTTTTTGTTTTGAAAAAAAAAAAAAAAAAAAAAAAAAGAAAAAGAAAAAGAAAAAGAAAAAGCCTCTTTTAAAAAAAACATGAAGGTATATAACATGTGATAGGCATCTTATCTCCCATGCACAGAGGGAGGGTTGTATTTAATATCTGGTAGTCATGACATAAAAAGGAACTGGCGCACATTCACTTTACATGTTTTCTCGTTTGTGTGCGAGGGTAGAACATAACATGTTTGGCTGCACTTTCCTTTTTGCGCCTCCATTTGTTGCTCTTTTTCTATTGACGCGCAACGACGACCCTTTAGTCACAGAAGGTCTGATCGGTCTGGATGATAAATGGCCAGCTGAGGAGGGATGGTTCATATCCAGCCAAGTAGAGGGAGTTCAATAATTTGTTGTATGTTTCGAGCAAGACGGTTCTGTACTTGGACATGATGATCATTGGTTCGGTAGATTTTTGTCCAGCGATGATAATGTGTTCGTATTCATTTTGTTCGTTGGCCTCAGCATATATAATGTTTACATTATTGTTCAGTAGGATTTGTTGGTTTCCTTCAACTAAGTAGATGCTGGCGTTGAATTCTTCGACGGTGGTGGTGTTCTCATCAATTGGTTTGTTTAAAATTAATTTGAAGGTCATTTCGGATTTCTGTTCTCCGAAGAGGTAGTTTCTGTCACAGGAGAAGTTCACCAAAATGTAACTTATGTTGCCATCTCTTTTTAGGCCTGAGAAATCGTACTTGGTGCATCTGCATAATAATCCTGGGAATATTTTATCAGAAGCGTTCGTTGAAATTTCATAAAAGGTTCCTTGGAGTTGTTTCAGGTCGATGTTCTTTGTAATCACATGAACAATTCCATCCTACGCGAAAGGGAGGGGGGGAAGGAGAAAACAAACACGTTGTTATATGAAGTGGATGATTCGGTAGAAAAGGTACAACATGGAAAAGCGCAAACGTACGGGATGCGCAATTTCTTCCACTCGGTTGCCAAATAGGATGATGGTATACAGGGGTTCAACATATATGGAGAAAGTATTCCCTCATAAACCGGATTCAACCCCTTTGCGCAAACCGAGCAGCTTCATTTTTTTTTTTTTTATATCCCTATATCTATTTTTTCTTTTTCCTTACATTCTTGGGGGGGTCAGATGCCCTCACGGAGGAATACAAAATGAACATAAAAAAGAAGAAAATTTTGGCAATCATTTTTCACAAAATTGTAAAGGTATTAAGGAATTGGTTTCCTTTGATCGGAATTTTGGGGTCCTAGGGGAAAAGGAAAAAGGTTTCAAAAAATTAATTATACTAGTAATGATGGGCAAATAAAAAGAAGCCTCTTTTCTTCAGCGTTAGCTAAACTAATAAAATTAAATTTAAGCTAAATAAAATATAGAAACTAAAATATATTAACTAAATAAAACTGAATTAACTAAAGTTGACTAAACTGACTAAATTAATTGTGAACATATAGAAGGGAATTTTTATTTAAATTTTGCTTAAGAAAAAAAATAAAAATATATAAACTTGGTAAAATATTTAAAAAAAAAAAAAAAAAAAAATGAAGATAATCTTTTTGTAGAAAACGACGCAGCAAGGAGGAGTCGAGGGGGATCGACAAAATACAAAACACGGCAAAAAAAAAAAAATATATAATAAATAAATAAATAATAAATAAAAGAGCATAAAGGAAAATTTTTTAACGCAAATAAAATTTTGCATACAATAATTAAATAAAAAGCAAATGTTGCAAATAAAAAATGCTCTAAGGTACAGATACAAATGGCACTGCGGGTCAAGTCCAGCATGTAGCACGCTGCGATACGCCACGCTGTTTTAGGTGCTTCATCTATATGTTATCTTCATGCTACATGATTTAATGTTATTTGTGTTTTTGCATTTGAACGCGTACCTTTTTTTTTGGTAAGAGGGAAAGAAAACTGTCCGTAGGGGCCTAGCGAAGCGGTAAGGTTCGCACAAAAGGAGAGTTAAGTGGAAGAGGAAAAGTTAAAGCAAAGGTGGATTTGGCAAATCGAAAAAGAAAGAATCGGCAAATAGGCAAATTCACAAATGAACAAACTGTCGGGTAACAATTCACGGAGTTTCAGAAGCTTCACAAAAATGACGGAAGGGGAAAAAAAGAAAAAAAAATAAATAGGTAGGAAGAGAAAATAATGTATTTTCTCATTTATTTGTTTGTTTCTTTTTTTTTAATTTTATTAATGGGGAATGGAACAATTAATGTTGAACAGGGCGAAACTTATCCCCGATATGCTCTGCGGGGGGGTATTATATGTACGCAAATCCAAACAATAAAATAATGCCGCATGTAAGGGGCTTTTTTTTTTATTTATTCATTTTTTTAATTTCTACCATTTATGGGGTGATGTTTGGTGCCTACTGCACTATGCGAACTGATATTATATATTACTGCCCCTGAGTTGTCATGCCGTCGTAGGCGTTTCAGTTCCTGGGGAGGAAATGTTTGAAGGGGGGATAGTCTGGTAAATCATGAAGCGCGCAGCCTGTTGAATGGGTTTTCATCCTTCCCCTTTTACCCGCCAGACTCTTGCCCCCACGATGCCGTAAAATGGTTAACATAACGTCATTTTTGCTTCCCTCTGCAGGAACAATATTTTTTCTGCTTTTTTATTGCTTTATTTATTTTTATTTTTTTTTTTTTTTGGCGCAGTAGTCAATTTAACAACATTGCATGCTCTGGGGGGGAGGAAAAAAAAAAATTTTTTTTTTTTTCATTGATATCATAAATTCTATATATATATGCGTAGGGGAAAAGAGGGGATGAAAGGAAAAGAAAAAAAAAAGGCATGATTAGAGAAACTTCCCCCCTCAAAGGTGTACTTATACAGCCCTACGCAGTTCTTTAATTCCGCCGCATGTCGAAGCCAAATAAGCACATTCACCAAATCCACAAACAACTCCCCGAGTCCGGCGTTGCATGCAATTTTCCATTCACATAGCGTAGTACATTTTTCTCTTTTTCTTCTTTCCTCTTCTTCTTTAAGCATATCATTTGATCATGTACAACAGCTTTAAGGGTGATCATTTGGGGGGAGACATATTTCGCAAAATGAAACATTTTCTATTTCTACCAAGCCCCTCTTATTCCCACTTCCTCGCACTGCTTCTCTTTTTCATGGGTATTTATTTTTTTTAAAATCACTGCGGTGTTACACCACACCCATTGTTCATCACAGTTTTGTTCTTTCTAGGGGATGCGACATTTCTCATGCCAGTGGTATGTTCGTTCTGACATTTGAGTTTCTTCTGTGATGTGCATTTTATCTCATTCGTATTGCAAAAAAAAAAAAAAGAAAAAAATTATTACCTGTTCAGGAAAAAATGACCCCTTTTTAGCTATTTCTTAGCCATTTTAAAGCTAGTTGGAAAAAAAAAAAAAAAAAAAAAAAAAAACGTAGGATGGCTAGCCAAATGGGAAAACATAAACAAGTGGACAAGCATACGTGTAGAATTGCAAAATCCAAGTAAATATGGTTGCACATTCGACTATGTGTTATAGGGAATACATGTAAAAATATGTTCGATTACACATCTGGTGGAGGGATGCCAACCTCTCGGATCCGGTAAGCACCCCTGTCGCAATTTTATTTTCCTTTTTCCAAATTTCGGAGTAGTTTTGTGGTTCTCCAAAAAGTGATATGTGAATTGAATGTACAGTTAGAACAAAAAAAAAAAAAATAATAATAAAATAAATAATAAAGTAGAATAACCTCGGCACATATGAAAGGTAAACGAATTTTGGGTGAAGAGGGAACCCCCATTCTGCTAAGTTCTTTCTTTTGTGATAAGGGGAAGTATGGGCTCTTATGCTCCTCAGCTTCACAAATCATACAAAGGGAAGAATGGGGGATATTTCCGGGACCCTGACACTTGGTGTGCTGCTTGCATAACTCTGGGGTGCATTTATCCGGTTTTCCGTCTCCACCTTGCTGCTATCTTTCATTTGACACATTTCACACCAACGGGTTTACCCACTCTGCCGAGAAGCTTTCCATACAGCGTGGCGTTCTTAATGTTTTGCGGGGCGTCCCTCCTGCTCTGACAAGACCTATTTTCCAAAATGGATGATTTAATTATTGCGTTAATTTCCTTGTCGATATCTTCGTTGGCAGTTGCATCCTCCTGTTTTACGTGGCTGTCCTGTAGATCCTTCTTCGAGACATTGTCCTCTGTTGTAATGCTCTTCACTTGCGTACCTGGGAGGGAACCTCCATAGCGATCTCTGTAAGCAACACCGTAGTTGTACTCACCCGTTTTTCTCTGCGGCCCACTTCTACCCCCGTGGGGATATCCCACCTCCACTCTACGGGTATTTCCCTTCAGCTTACCACGGCCTATGTCCTTATGCTGCTCCGGAGTAGCATCTTCCGGGTCGAGTCGAAAGGTTAATTCCTCCTCGGTAACAAAAAGGGAGGAGTTGCGCTGCTCAGCATGTATCCCCCCCATAGCATCTACACCTCTGCTGGTGATGCTCAGGTACACTTTGTACTCACACCTTAAAAGTTTCAGGAGGTACTTGTCTACCTGCTTAGCCGTGGTCAACACCAGCATGTCTTTGCAAAACATATCTACGATGTTATTCGTTAAGTGGGTAATATAAACAGGGAGGGGTTCTTGCACACGCAAAAATCTGATAAAAATTAAGAAGAATTTTGTTAATTTAAATTTGAGTAAAGGAGCGTTCTGGAAATACTTCCCGCACCTTTCAACGATTATGCAGATCATCTTGATGTTAATGAAGCTGCTACAGTCTGGGTCCTGGAGTAGGTTACGGAACACTGGGCTACGTTTGTTGATGAAGAGGAATTTGTGAGCTGGGTTTGCATAGTTGTCGAAGGAGAAGTGGTCTCCATTTTTAGAAGTGCCATTTTCAGGTTTGTTCTCCACAGGGTTGTTTCGTTCCTCCAAAGCTGCGAGGCGGTTTTCGTGGAAGAGTCGATGGATGTTAGCCACGTGGTGGAAGTTTGCCATGTCTGTGTCGGAAAGGGCCACCAAAAAGTATAACATGTCCAACACACTGCTAGAACTAAGCATTCGATAAACAAACAGTTCAGAAAATAAATGTGCATACTGAATGAGTAAGCTAAATTTTTTAAAATCGTTTCTCTCGATAATGTGTACGATACGCTCATACAATTCATCTATAATTTGCGTAACGAAGTAAGGTCTGTGCATTGCGATGTAGAATAACAAAGACGCTAAGTTACTAATCTGGTAGATACTCATATACATTAAAAACTTAAAAATGTACTTCCTCAACAGAGACGTAAAAAACACATCATCCCAATTGAACTTCCTCATGTGGGTGCTTATCTCTTCCACCGATATTTTTTCTATGTCATCAAAAAGTAGTTTTTTTAAGAAATTTTTTTTTTTCAGATTTTCTTTTGAATATTTCGATTTTATTTTATTTTTTTTTAAATTTTTTTTTTTCGGATCACATTCTTGCTCTATCTTAATGTAGCACTCTTCGAAGAGCAAATCGAACGACGTGGAGAGATTCTTCGAGCTCTTCATTTTTTTTATTTTTTGTAACAGGTTTATGAATCGTATGTGTGTCTTTGCGTTGTTAATTAGGAGGAGAGAACAGTTTTCCAAAATGTACAAGCACAGCTCCGCGTGATCCGATGTAAAATTCTCACTCAGCAAATGTAGTACGTCCAAAATATACGTGATATCTAGAAGCTTAAATTTGGCTAACTCACAAATGTACTTTATGCACTTATTTTTTTTATTTTGGCAAGGAAGTTTTTCTTTTATTAATTTTTCTGTTATTCTCTTCACCTCCTCTACTATGGTTACCGCCATGTCTTTCCTGTAGACATTAATGATGGCTACGTATCGGCAGTAGAAGGGGATCAGGTTTAGCACCACCTGGTTGATGTGTGTGATGTTGTTCGCCACGAGTTTTCGTTTCCGTTTCGTATTGTAGTTAAGAAGGAATGTCATCACGTGATCCTGGAGCTCCTTCTCGCTGTTCATGTGTAACAGCTTCTCTAGGTATTTCTGGAATCCCTTCTTGGGGTCTTTCCGGCCGGTCGCTTCCAGGCCAGTGCAGTTATCGGGATTGCCCGAGTCAGTTGGGTTCGACCCGTTAGCAATGTTGGAAGGATCAGCTGCGTTCGAGGCGTTGCCGACAGATGTGACATTCGCTGCGTTCGCGTCCTCCTCTTCCTCATTCAACGAAATGTTGATGTTGGAATAGTTAGGAAATTTGGTGTAAAAGGCTTTCTCCTCTTCATTGGCCCAGAAGCAAATAGAATCATCACCCGACCCATCCTTATCCTTCCTGTTATTATTTTTCATTTTGTCGAAAAGCTTTATGTGCTTGACGCTGGCGTCTTTCATCCCCAACTTTTGGATGCCCACAATTTGTATGACATCCAAACTGGGCACTGCCAAGTCTAAGTAGGAACACAGTTTCTGGCACATGTCGTACACACTAAAAAAGTTGTAATCTTCCATCTGACAAGGATTGTTCTTCCTATCGATGCTGTATTCGTTTATGAGGTGCTCTCCGTAGAGGTAGATCAGGAGGTTAACCATGCTGCTATAGTAGAACACGTGGAGGAAGTTCAGCACGTGATTTTTCACCTCGCCCAGATGGAGAGCGATGGTGGAGGTGGTACTGGCTACGTTAGATTCGGAATGGGTATTACTGATGGTATCGCCAGAAGTGTTGTCACTTCCTTTAGCCGTGTTACCGCTTAGGCCAACAGTGCTATCGAAACCATCACAAAACAGCGTGCCCGCATTGGTGAAGACATAGTCATACGTTACCACCGTACTGAGAGAGAGATACTTCTTCACAGAGCGAAGCACATCTGATTTTGTCGTATAAGAATTCACATCGCGCTTCTCCTGCACAGACAGAGACAAGGCAATCCTGTCCTTATCAGTCAATTGGCAGTCCAAATTAAGCGTGAAGAAAAATGACATATTCATAAACATATAAGTGAGGAGATCCCTATTTTTGCAAATTCCATTTAGAACCAGTTCCAAGTACATGCAGAGAAGTACTTTCCTTTTTTTGTTTTGTTTTTTTATTTTTTTCAGAACATTCGGATCGTTTAGCATTTCCTTTATGTATGCCCTTTGATCCGATTGGTTGCTCTTCCACCCCCTTGTCTCCTTTCCTTCGTTTGAGAACAGGTCGTGCTCTAGAACGAATGGGTCCGTTTCGCGCCCCTCCTTGCACATGTGCGTGTGCAGGTTTTTCATCGCCATGGCTTTAGCCTTCTGGAAAGTCTGCAGCTCCTTCAGTTGGCGCGTCAGCCTATCGCACGAGTTCCCATCTCCCTCTACAGGGGGCTTCTCATTTTCCTGCACAATATTGTTCTCACGGTCACTTGCACCACCGTTGGCAACTCCATCCGGGCCGGAGATGCTCACAGAGCTAGTGGGCCCACTTCCCCTGGACGAGGAACAAAAAGTACTGTTACTGGAAAAGCTCGATTCGCTGATATTGTTATACAATTCGTAGAACACGAGAAAGAAGTAATTCTTGTCTTCCTCATGTAGCCGGAAGTATTTTGCAAAAATTATCCTATCGATGTGTTCACTTACGTGTTCGTAATGCTCATGCACATATCTTATGAAGTTCACAAGAACGAACACATCAGCGTACTTGTTCACATCATGAACTAAATCCAAAAGACAGTTAAATATCTCGCTCAGATACTTGGATATATTAAGATGCTTAATGTCTTCTAGCAATGTTTGAAGATACCTTTCTTCTAGCTTGGCTGCACTGGCATTTTTTAACTTATTAATAAATTTGTGAATGTTATTTATGTTCACATTTTTTTTATTTTCCATGGAGGTTCTGTTCTCTTGGTCTTCCTGTTTTTCCCTTTGGCACGTTATCAATTTTTCTCGCAATACATCATTTTCTCTGGAACTTGCAAGGTATGCTTCGCGAGCATCCAACACGTTGGCATTACAACTTTCTGAGGTCGCCATTTTTTTTTTTTTTTCTTTCTTTCTTGCGCACACTTGTTGCGCTTTTATCTTCAGGGGGCGGAGGCCACTTTGTCTTGTTCACTTTTTAATCCACTTAGGAAGTAACTTTCTTCCACTTTTACACTTTCCCCCTCCACCTCTTTATGCTCGCATCGTTTAGGGGAGACCTGCACTGAATCTCACCTGATTGCTCTGCGTGGGGTTCCCCGGAACACTGCGCCTCGACAACGCCGTGTTTGGCTACTCCCCCTGTTGACTATTCCCCGTGTTGACTATTCCCCGTGTTGGCTATTCCCCCTGTTGACTATTCCCCGTGTTGGCTATTCCCCCTGTTGACTATTCCCCGTGTTAGCTATTCCCCCTGTTGACTATTCCCCTTGGTGGAGATGTTCAAAATGGTATCGGCGTGAAATTGGCTAACTGCGGCAAAGAGGCGCTTCTTTCGCCTATGCCACATTTCCCTTCCCTCTTCTTAAAGTAGGCCCTCCAGCGGGGACTACATATGAGGAACGGACACTCAAGTGAACATGCAGGAAAATATTCCTACTAATTCGCCAATGCAAAAGAAATGGAAAAAAAAAAAAAAAAAAAAAAAAATCATTTCGGAACTGCGCCCTTTTTTCTTCATGCGTGTAATAGATCTACATGTACGAAAAGGTAAAAAGAAAAAAAAAAAAAAAAAAAAAAAGTGTTTTCCCCTTTTGTGTAATTCCTTCTGATCCGTTTTGTCACCTCTTCCAGTGAGCTTACAGCTACATCATCCACGAGGTGCGGAGTCACACCTTCTCTTTGCATGCCTCTCCACACCTCTGGTTAGGCTACACAAAATCGACCGGAGGAACACATTAGCGTAACAGTGACAGTTTTAAAAATGTGGGTAGCCCCCCTCTGCGGGGTGAGATTTCGCACATAGGAGTACAGTGCCACAGTCCACTTAGCGTACGTCTCTTTCTCATCTGTGGTTTGCCCCCTCGGGGGTTGTAGGCGGGAAGAGACAAAAGGATAAGTAGTGGAGAAGGGTATAACTTCTCAGAAAAGTTCCTTGCCATATGCACATAAATATTTTGTAGTGAATCTTCAATGAACCTTGTACCACGGGAGTAGGATGAAGGGGGTGCACAAGTTGGATTTAGTACCAACACATGGGCATTTTTTTTTTTTTTTTTTTTTTTTTTAATTTCACCTGAGCAGGAAGACTGCAATGAAATGAAGTTTTTTCTTCTTCGCATTCAGTTGGTACCTTTGGACCTTTTTGCATTTCAATTTTTCGCACATTAAATGAAAGTAGTTACAACCTTTATCTGTTCGGTGGGCATGGTGAAGGAACCACACCAGGTACAAGATCCTTTGTGTTCAGTTTAGTGTGTTTTTAGAGAATATTTTTTTTTGTGGTAATGACCACTTCTCTCATCATATGTGCATGCGAAAGGCCAAATGTTTGATTAAGCTAAAGTGTACGTACACGCGTGGAAAGTTCCTCTTCCTCCCCCTTCCCAAGGAAAAAAACTTCACTCACATCATACGTATTATATATATGTATATAAAAGGAAAAATGGAGAATGAAATTTCTCCTCTCTTATTATTCCTCCCTGGTCCTAGTCACCCTGTCACATAACAAAGTAGATAATAGTTTACGTTAACCACGCCATTGTGTCCCCCTTTTTTTTTTTTTTTTTTTTTTTTTCTTCTTTTTACGTAGGTTTTTCTTCCCCCCCCCTTTAGCACATCTTTTCCCACTGGCGGTGCCGCTGCAATGGTGTCCCTCTCTCCGGGTCGCCAAACAGAGGGGGGAAAAAAAAAAAAAAAAAGAAAAAAGGCAAAGGGCAAAGGGAACGAATAAAGCAAAAAAAAAAAAAAAAAAAAAAAAAAGAAAAAAAAATACAGTGACAAAACGGAACGAAGGCGGAAACAAAATATGCAAAAGAATCAATTGCATAATTGCATAGTCGAATAGTCGCATAATCACATATATAATCACAATTGAATTTTTTTTTTTTTCTTCGCCATTTCGGGTTTTATTAAAAAAGAAACTACTTGAAATATTTCCTTCCCCCCCCCCTGTTCATGCTTTTTTTTCTTATTAGCTATCAGTACGAAGACTTTTTTTTTTTTTTTTTTTTTTTTCCAAAAAATGAAATTTCGTTGCTTCCCCCTTTTTTTCTTTTTGATTTTTTCAACATAGCGTACTTCTTTTATAATTTGTTGCATACAAGAACGTGGGGGAGTAACAAAGTGAAGTTTTAGGGGGGCACCTTTACACAACGTTATATATTTGCTTTCCCCTGCTTCATGAACCACGTATGCATCATTGCTTCCATCGGTAAGGAAATCATACCAAGGGGAGACTTACTTTTGTACATCCACTTTACTCTGCTACGACAGGAGTTTCTCTTTTTTTTTTTTTTTTTTTTTTTTTTTTTTTTTTTGCACCACGTTACTTTATACAAGTGGAACTTAACTTACGTGAAGGAATCTTCCACTGATGTTTTGATTGATAGGGGAAAGACATGTTAACCATGTTGACTGGGTTAAACATATGTGCACTTCCGATGTATGCATAATATAATCTCATCGCGTAAGCGTGTGAGAGGGGCTAGTGCAGGTGCTCAGTTGACAGCCTTACGTAGGGACACTTTCTCATGTAGGATGCACTTTTTTCAACCCCACGTTACGTAATTTTTTTTTTTTTTTTTTCTCATTTTTTTTTTATTACCTCCCCTCCCGTTGGGTGAAGTAAGAAACATCGCGGTATACGAGTGTCCCATCGGTGTTTACTTCCACCGGAGTGAAGTAAGTGGTACCCAGTAGTGAAAAGGAAAGAGGCATATCTGCCGCAGGTAGTTATATATATATATATGTATATATCCTCAGAAACCTGGAGACCATGTCGAACCGGAAGAAGGTGGCATACTTCCACGACCCCGATGTAGGGAGTTATTACTACGGAGCAGGCCATCCGATGAAGCCACAGAGAATCCGAATGACACACTCGCTAATCGTGTCGTACAATTTATACAAATACATGGAGGTGTACAGACCACACAAGAGTGATGTGAACGAGTTGACTCTCTTCCATGATTACGAATATGTAGATTTCTTATCTTCCATTTCCATGGAAAATTATCGTGATTTCACATGCCAATTGAAACGTTTCAATGTAGGAGAAGCGACAGACTGTCCTGTCTTTGATGGGTTATTCCAATTTCAGCAGTCGTGTGCAGGTGCATCCATAGATGGAGCTTCTAAGCTGAACCACCACTGTGCTGATATCTGTGTAAATTGGTCTGGAGGATTACACCATGCAAAGATGTCAGAAGCTAGTGGCTTCTGCTATATTAACGACATAGTTCTAGGTATTCTTGAATTGCTGAAATACCATGCACGGGTGATGTACATAGATATAGATGTTCACCACGGGGATGGTGTAGAAGAAGCTTTTTATGTTACTCATCGGGTTATGACCGTATCCTTTCATAAGTTTGGAGATTATTTTCCTGGCACAGGAGATATTACCGATATCGGAGTACATCATGGAAAGTATTACAGTGTTAATGTGCCCTTGAATGATGGCATAACGGATGATGCCTTCGTTGATTTATTCAAAGCGGTTATAGATAAATGTGTTCAAACATACAGACCAGGGGCAATTATACTACAGTGCGGAGCGGATAGTCTTACAGGTGACAGATTAGGAAGATTCAATTTAACGATAAAAGGGCATGCCAGATGTGTGGAGCATGTTCGATCGTATAATATACCTCTCCTTGTTTTAGGTGGAGGAGGATATACCATTAGAAATGTATCAAGGTGTTGGGCGTACGAAACAGGTGTTGTCTTAAACAAACACCATGAAATGCCAGACCAAATAAGCTTGAATGACTACTACGATTATTATGCTCCAGATTTCCAACTACATCTGCAACCATCGAGTATACCTAATTATAACTCTCCTGAACACTTGAGTCGCATAAAAATAAAAATTGCGGAAAATTTGCGGAACATAGAACATGCACCGGGGGTTCAGTTTGCCTATGTACCTCCCGACTTCTTCGATTCAGAAATTGATGATGAGTGTGATAAAAACCAGTATGAGTTGAAGGATGATAGTGGCGGAGGTCGCGCGCCAGGTACCAGGTCAAAGGAACACTCTACCACGCACCACTTGCGCAGGAAGAATTACGAGGACGATTTTTTCGACCTCTCCGACAGGGACCAGAACATCGTCCTGTAGGAATACCATAATCTTCTCCTGTGAAGGGAACTGCCTTGCATCGCCCCTCCCCCCCAAGAGTGCACCATCGGCAGTTTCATGGACTAGAAGTCGCTGCACGCCCCTTGTTTGTTTAAAAAAACCTTTTTTTGTCTCACATGCTTCTTTCCAAATTCTATTTGAAGCATATAACGTTTTCTCTTCGGCCACCCAGGTGGCCGCCACGAAAGTGGATGTGCATTTTCTTTTTTTTAAAATTTTCCTCGTCCCCGGAGCAGGCCCACGTAGTCAGCCAATATGACCATTTATAAAAAATGTTTCATTTTGCGAAATATGCCTCCACCCAAATGGTAGCTTATTTTATGCCAATCCGCCAACCACATTTGGTGAACAGTCTCTCCCGGTTCTCTTCTCATTGTACATGATTAAAAATGATAGAAAATGTCATGTTTAGTTGTCTCTAAATCATTATCGCTAATGCGCGAAGGGGGGAAAAATAAAAAAAATTCATCTTCAACAAAAAAAAAAAAATAATCAACGCACTTGTACAGGTCGCGTACGTTTGTGCAAGCGCGTATCGGCACTCACGTGTGCGGAGGGGGCACATGTGTGGACAGGACACATGTGCGAAAAGAGCAACAAAAAAAGCGGAAAAAGGTAAAAAAAAAAAAAAAAAAAAAAAAAAAAAAATGGAAAAAGCGGATTTGTGCGCAGTGCTCTTAGAGCTATACCTCCCCAATCACGGAGGGCATTCTTACATCGTGGCTACCTCCTAACACGCCGTCAAAAATCACAGTCAGACGACTTCAACTCAAATTCATGCTCCCTTCCATGTTGGTCTATAACCAAAAAGGAAAGCAGTGCCTTCTCCAAAATGTACTTCCCTTTTTTATATTTCTGTGATTCCTCCGATGAATCCTCATACTTCCACCCCACATTGTTTCTACAGTTGTTACAATAAATATCCACGATGGTATGTTGGCCTGTGGTCATCATTCTGTCTTCGTATTGTCCTTCGCAAACATTTATTACTTTGGAGAAAAGCCAAGCGGGGCCTGTCCTCCCTCGGAATGACGTGGACACTAGCTCGGTGGGGTCTGACAGGTGGTTCCCACATTCGGAACAGCTGCAAGGGGGGGGAGAAGGGGGTCAGGCGATAGAAACATGGGGAGAAACCACAAAAATATGAGAACAGGCAGCGTAACCATAGAGGAATGCACATCGATCCATGTAGACGCGGTGCTCATACGCTGTCAACACGTACCTGTATACGTAGTTGCTCAGGAAAACCTTGAATGATCTTCCCATAAATTAAAACGGGAGTTAAAACCCAGGGGGTGTTCGGTAATGGGGAGGGGGGGAGGACCCGAAAATGGCAATTAATTCGCCCGTGTTAAGTAGCAACTCAAGGGAGAGATGGTCGAACGGGTTGGCTTAAGCAGGAAGTGCACGGAATGAGGTAGCCACAAAAAACTTATGCATAAAAAGGATTGAAAGGAAAAGGGGGGAAATGGAAATCCCGTGGGAAGGGTGATCATCTCATGGGGGTGACGACTATCACACGCAGCTAAGTAGCTTCCTCCATTGGAAGTCCACCCCCCAAGTCGGCTTTCGAAAAGGGATACTCACACGCAAAAAGGATCACAGTGCAACGCGTACTTCGCGCAATTTATTCTCAGTTTCTCTTTCATGGTTTACATAAAAAGAATGGAGGGGGGGTGTAAAAATCATCTCCATGGATACTTTCCTTCTTTTTTTTTTTTTTTTTTTTTTTTTATTAAAAAAAATTCTCGGGAAAAAAAAAAAAAAAAAAAAAAAAAATTCCCCCCATAATTGCGCTTACTCAACATTGAGCTGCGAAAATAGCCAAACTGATTTTTTTAGAAAAAAAAAAAAATATAATTTTTCAAATGCATGCGGTATGCACAGGCGTGTGTGCTTCATTATATGCGTCCATGTACATTATATGCATACACACACATGCGTCCACTGGCGCGTCCAACCGGATATTTATGCATCCATCATTCTTACAGTGCGGGATTCTCCCGCAACAAGTGAAGGCAAACAATTAAAAATGCCACATGAAAATGTGTATATGTACCGCGCCACGCGCTGCATATATATATATATTTGTTCAACATCGAGGCTCCGCTACTTTGGGACAGTCCAAACGTTACACGAGCTTGCAAAAATGTCCAGGTGGATTGGTACGCGTTAAAAAAAAAAAAAAAAAAAAAAAAAAAAAAAGTCATCTGTACACTGTACACACATGCCAGGAATATTTGGTACCTTTCACATGTGTTCCTTGTGTGCAGCTCTCTGCCTCCCACCTTTTCATCACCATTTTCTGTCTCACAGCCACCCCTGAACGTGCAAACTATCCACTTGACCCCAACACAATTTACTCATACAGCACGTCCAACTAAGTGATTTCCTCCGGATATCACTGAGCGAATGAACAGAACGTGATGCATAATGTGAACAGATCTCTCATGTTAGCGTCTTGCCCAGAGGGGCTCCTCCCCACATTATTATGGTTGTCTGTACGTCAGGCTTCCCCCTCTTTGGGAGCCTTGTGCGCGTTCACTGCTTGTAGTAGTTGCTCTTCATTCATGCCTGGGTGGGAAAAAAAAAAAAAAAAAAAAAAAAAAAACATAAGAAGATAGGAATATATAGGAAGATAAATGAAGCCACTTGACCCCACAGATGCACACATGTGATAAAAAACGTACCAACAATTTTGTCGAGGTATTTTCCATTTTTTCGCAGCAGAATGGTTGGCAGTTCGTTTATGTCTTCACTTTCTCCGAGCTCTGCGGGGGGGAAACCGATGAAGTTGTCATGTGGTGGAGTTTCCATGTTGTGAGGGGGAAAGGCGACCGGAGGGTGCAGTAACTCCTCACAATTTGCGCGGTCATGTTCCGGTTAATGGGTTCGCCCTGTCTGGGCAACATCACAACGGAAGAGTCGACAAAGCTCCTCCGGCATCCGCATGAAGAGGTAAAATTGTATTCCCTTCTCAGCTCCGTATGATCGTACTCTCCTGTCCGTACCTGGGAGCTCATCAATATCCACATAAAGAGATTCGATTTCTTCGTTCTCTTCGCCCAGTTTCTTCACCTATTAAATGTGAGGAACGTTTGGACGTAGAATAATTCTCTCTGCATAAGCACACCGATGAAGGAATGCACAGGGCGCTCAAATGTACATAAGGCTTCACAAAAAAGTATAGGATCACAACAAGGTTGACAAATGAAAGAATGGGAAGAAAATATATGTTCTCATGGCAGGGGTTAAGTTCATGTCTTTTTTTTTTTTTTTTTTTTTTTTTTTTTCTCCCCCTCTGTTATAAGGACAGTCCCTGCCTTCCTTCTCAGTCCTTACTATTGGCTTCATCTTCTTACAGGGTGCACACCAGGACGCTCCAAACTGTGCGACCACTAGCTTTCCCGATTTGACTTTCTGCACGTAATCTTCAATTTTTTTTATTTCCTTCAGGGAGGTGGAGAGAATATATGTTTTATATGAGTACTTTTAATTCGGCTTACTCCTGTTAAGGAATCTCTTTTTCATGGTTGCCTAGTGCCTCTTTTTACCCTACCGTGAAAATGAACCTGCGTGTCCTTCCTGCCAGGGTTGGTAAGTTGACCCTGCCTAAACGATGCCTGAACCTGTTCATTTTGCCAAACTAGAAATCGACCGTTCGGTTGTTGCGTCGTTTCAGAACCGTTTCGGGTACCGCCGCATATGCATGTAATTTGTTCTACCGTGTATGTGCTCAGTGAATTTTGCTTTAATTTATTATGCTTTATTTTTATTATATTTTTTCTTTTTTATTCATTTTCTACTTTCGTTTGCATGTTTACGCCTTGGAGAAGGGTTACACGTGCGCCTTCACAAGCTAAAGCTGGGTGTTCACCTGATCATGCTCTAAAAACCGTAGCTGATGTCAGAACAGTGAGGTTCCCCCGAAAAGTATTCCTTTTTTCTCCCTCTATATTTAACGAATCACTACATAGAATGGAAGACCACCTTTTAAAGAGGCCATCCAACTTTGGTGAAACGGTCGAATACGTCACAGGGCATTTAGCTAGGAACCTTTGCATGCCATACCGTATCCACATGAAGGAAGTTTTCCAGCACTTCTTTTTATTTGACAATAGGAAAAAAAAAAAAAAAAAAAAAAAAAATTAATCTGGGAAGTACACTACTTTTTCTACAAGTTGTATTGATCAAAAATTACACACGCCAAAATGTAAAGAGCAAAATTGGCAAATCTGCATTCGGAGATTTTTTTTTTTTTTTTTTACTCTACCACAAGAGTCAACGTGTCATTCGGTTGATATATGTGTGCGACTCTCCTCCGTGTCGTTCTTTTGGGGAGAAAAAAAAAAAAAAAAGCACGCAAAAATAACATCCCGCGTTTTGCAGCTTTGTGCAGCTTCTTTCGTAAAACACTTTTTTTTTGCTCACCTCGCTGTATCCGCTCTTTTCCCACTGTAGCCCACCTTCTGTCTCGGTTCTTCCAAGATTCACAGGTACTCTACATGCCCCCCCTTCGTGGGTCACTGTTGGAAGAAAATTGCTCCCATGTATCCATGTACGTAGTATATACGTATTTACATATTGTACATATATATGTGCGCAAGGGGCCTTCTGTGCGGCCATTCCAAAAAGAGGACATCTGCACTGCGTACATATGCGTAGTATGAACGCCCCCGCGGGTTTATAACATACTTACAAGTCCACCTATGCAAACCCAACGAACTCGTTCACTCGCATTATTTCACAACATTTTTTTTTTTTTTTTTTTTTTTTATTTTGAATGTGTCCCATTATGTTCTATTTAAAACGCCTTGCCTATAATTTCCCACATAGTCCGCTTTGTTTTACTTTTTCCCCCCTTTAGTTTATTTCTTTTTTTGCCTTTCGTTGGTTTCCATTGGTTTACCTGGTATATATATATATACTTTTTTTCTCCCATACCTGTGCAGGCGATTTTTTGCGCCGTCAAGGAATTGCGTAGCTACTCCACAGCGTCAATTAAATTGAAAATCGCTCCCCCCGAGGCCGTTTTGCTTCCCTTTTATTTTATCGCCAGCCTGCTAATGGCCACCCCCTGATGGCGTGATTTATTTTATTTTTCCATTCACCCTTCACTAATTAACTACCAATCGAACCTCATCGCTTTGCCGACTGTATATAATTTAACGCCCCCCGGAAGGGATAAGCCCCCCCCCAAAAAAAAGGTGTAATTCTCTAATTTTTACTCTCCTATGAAGGCACATGTTACATCCCCTTTTCATGTCTACAGTCGTGTATACCTTTAACAAAATTAAATGAAATGCGCTGCACGTGTTTTTGTGTCATTCCCAATTTTGAGGTTGTATGTGTATGCACATTTGCCAGCTCGCCTTTGTTATATGCGTGTACTATTATGTTGTGATTAATTTTTTAATGATCTTCCCGTGTGCTGCAAAATTTGTCTCTTCACCATCCTATGCATCATTTGTGTGGTAGTCCTTGCGATGCCGTTTGCAAAAAAAAAAAAAAAAAAAAAAAAAAAAATACAGCTTGCATATTCCCACAAGGTATTAGCAGTCACATCATCCTCCCCGAATTTGCCATATTACGAAGTTCCATACACACCACGGCCAACTGCATGCACACATACGTACACACGCGTTGTGCGTGCAGATAGACAGTTAAGCCGATGTATTTCAGGGATATATATTAAAGGATAATAGACCATTAACGGAAATGTTTTCTTTTGCTCCCTTTTTTTTGTGCTCTTTTTCGTTCTTTTTTTTTTTTTTTTTTGTTGTAATAAGAGAAAGAGACACACGGAAAACGATGAATAGTTGCCAATGAGCGTTTTCCCATGACAAATAGGGAGTCATAAAAGTAGCAAAAAAAAAAAAAAAAAAAAAAATCCATGCGAAATGTTCTTGCGCAATTTTGTGCCAATTCGACATGCAAATGTTTTGTGCTCACTAGCAAATTCACGCGAAGAGCCCAGTTAACAAAACTGCGAAAAACTGAATAAGCCAAAGTTACGCTAACGCGTACAGAAGACAAATCGAGCGAGGGGGAAGAAGCACGTGCAGAAGTTGCGACGAGTGGACATTCCACCTGCGAGGTCTTCAGATCGGACGAAGGGAAAAAAAAAAGGAAAAAGAAAGGCGAAACGAACAAGCAAACATAACAAACCTATATAACACAACTCGCTAACATTATCGACAATCCACTCCAACAGAGCCCCGGACAAATATCTCGCGCACTGAATCATGAGCAACTGCTTTGGACCCAGTCAAAATTGCCAACTCATCGACGTTCTTAACTCGAAAGGTAACTCCAAACGCCCAAACGAAAAGAGTCAAAATAGCCAGAACAGCCAAAACGACAACTCATATATGGAAAAAAAAAAGACGGAAAAACTAAGCGAAAAGGAGACCCATTCGCCTGAACAGGTCAGGCAAAATGGAGAAAAAAAACGCACAATTTATGAACAGTCAGAAAAAAAAAAAAAATTGTCAAATGATGAAGGAATCCAAGTTTCAACGTGCGAAACATTCATTAATGAAGATAATTATACAACGTACGAGAATTTGTCTGTTAAGGAGCTGAGTGATGAAGAAGTCATTTCGGAGAGTGAATACAACAGGAAAATTAAACAATGTCAGAATAATATACTTATAAGCAAAGAATTTTACGATTTTCTCGTAAGCAACGATGATGACCAGACGAATGAGAAGTGCACAAAGAATGACGAGCGTTTTGAGGAACTCCTTCAGAGTGAGGCGAATTGTGCGCCCGCCGCATGCTCCACAAAGGTTTCGCACAATGTGGACGAATGGATAAACAAATTGTTAAAGTGCGAGTTGCTTCACATGGAGGAAGTCAAGCTCATGTGCACATTGCTCAGGGACATCCTCAAGGAGGAGCCCAACTGTGTGCAAGTTAACGCCCCCGTGACTGTTGCGGGGGACATTCACGGACAGTTTTACGACCTCCTGGAACTGTTCCACATAGGTAAGTGCGCAATGGGCCAGAAATAACTAGCCAATCCCTCCATCTCTCTTGTGGCTAGTAATTAATGACGAGGTGTTCTAGGAGGTGCGTAAAAGCATCTCCATTCCGTGCACACCCACCTTTGATACTTTCCACATTACATTCATTCCCACATTCATTCGCACATTCATTCCCACATTCATTCCATTTTCCACTTTGCGCTTTGCGCTACGCCCCCCACAGGAGGATTTCCACCGGACGTGAACTACCTTTTCCTGGGCGACTATGTGGACAGGGGGTACTACTCATGCGAATGCTTCTGCCTGGTGGCCTGCCTGAAGATAAAGTACCCGACCAGAGTGACTATCCTAAGGGGAAACCACGAGAGCAGACAAATAACCAAGGTTTACGGATTTTACGATGAGTGCATAAGGAAATATAATGGAGATTACAACGCATGGAGGTACATAACAGACGCCTTTGACTATCTGCCCCTCACAGCCATCATTAGCAACCAAATTTTCTGTGATCATGGAGGAATTTCTCCCTATTTGCACACCATTAATCAAATTAACGACTTAGATCGTTTTAAAGAAATTCCACAGGATGGCCCCATTTGTGATTTGCTTTGGAGTGACCCTGCTGGACCCGAGGATGGTATCATTGAAGGATGGAAAGCATCTCCCAGAGGTGCCGGTGTTGTATTTAGCGAAGAGAGGACGAATGCGTTTCTTCGACAAAATAAGCTTAGTTGTATATGTAGGGCTCACCAACTGGTGCAGGACGGGTTCTTGTGGATGCACAATGATAAGGTTGTCACCATTTTTAGTGCTCCTAATTATTGTTATAGATGTGGCAATTCTGCCTCTCTAATGCTTGTAGATGAATACATGGAGAAGGACTTTGTTACCTTTAACACCGCTCCCTTGAGAGCCAACGCCAAGGCTTTGAGAAGGAACGTGGGTTACATGTTGTAAAGGGGGCCGCCCCCCTATTTGCTATAACGGCTAGATGAGCTGCTCCATCATCAGATAAGCACATTCGCGGTTCGGCCATTCTGTCAATGACGAACACGTCCATGCGGGAAGTAGACCCCCTTGTGTTGTGACAACCTAAGCATATCAATAAAATACCTCTTAGTTGCTTCTCCCACCCACACACACACATGCCTCCTACTTAGGAGCCCCCTTCTGTACAGCGTTCAGCGTACAATTGCCATGTGTGTTGAACTACCCACGCGGAGTCTAACAGGGGAAGGCAACCACAAAAGGGTGAAGCCGGCAAACAAGGGGAATCTCCCGGGAGAAAATCCTCTTCATTATGCCCACCGCCCCTCCCCCTGTAGGACATACGGTGGCTTTTGAATCGGCTGAATCGGAACCCGATGGTTAGATTTTCCATTTTGGTATGTCAACCAGGGGTGCAAGTTGTCAGCGTTCCGGGGGAGAAGAGGGGCTTGTCTGCGAACATAAAATCGCAATCATTTGTGTATACCCCTCCCGACGGTGTGTGTATATATATCAGCAGGTACACACATGCACATATATACATATATATGTTTTTATTTTATTATATATTTTTTCTTCTTTTGGTGTCGCTTCCACTTCCACTTGCCTGTTCCTCCATGTGCAACGTTTATTTTATTTTATTATTATTATTTTATTTTTTTTTTTGTTTTATTTGCCCCCACCCCCCTTCCACAATATACCTTGTGCAAGCTAAAAAATAAGTAGGTCCCTTTTTTTTTTTTTTTTATTTTTTCTTGTGATGAATTTTGTGTAGCGTCGCTGTTCTAGCCAAAGAACTACCTGGCCCTTTCATGGACCATTTTGAATTAAATAATTTTCACCATTTTTTTTAATTACCCATCAGGGGCCCTCTAGCTCCGTTTTCCAGTTCCACCGAGAGTGGCAAACCAAAGTCGGAAAAAAAAAAGAAATAAGCAAAGAGAGAAAAACGAAGAAGGAATACTGCTAATGTGGCCCCCCCTGAAGTGCACACAATGGCGTGAAAGAAGGTTCGCATAATGGATAGGGGATGGAATTTTTTTTTTTTTTTTGATATCTTGACTTTGCGGAAGAGTTGTGAGGTGGCTCCTGCAATTTGGCTAGGAAACCAAGCTCAGCCGTGTCATACCCCCGTTCGGCTATATACCAAGCGAAATAACAACTGATGATCTGTGTGGTAAGGGCCACCTCACCGTTTTGCGCTTCCCACCCTCGGGCGTATGGGAATACGGGTGCATGAGATCATGGAACATTTTTTGCGTGGTACCAAGTCTCCAAAGGTGCGTCCCTTGGCGGTTTGGGCATCCCGAGGAGCCGACACACCTTGTGCATATGATGTTTTGTTCACTTGTACTGCTCCTGCACATAGCGAATTACCTCCGTGTAGTACAGACAGTGCACATAGAAAAAGGAGCATTCTTACCTCTGGCACCATTTAATAGAGGAAGAGCGAACCGCGTAGGTATGTATGCAAGCAACAACCACTCATGCATGGGCTCTGAATCCATTTTCAACAAAATCTGTAACGATACCGAAAAGAAGAACGGAGACAAAGCAAGCGAATTGTTGCAAAGAGCAAATTATATAAAAGATGTTAATGGCTTGTATAACCTCCTTCCCCTTGGATATAAGTCGATCGAGAAGCTCATCCACTTTCTAAATATCCACTTGAAGAGAGTCAATTCGCATGGTCTTTTTATGTCCATTCTGCAAGCCAAGAAATGGTGGAATATTTCAGACCGCTCCAAATTATATAGCGATGAATTCTTATATGTATACAAGCAGAAACAACAAAAAGGGGACATGAGCAAGGTTAATGAAACTGTAATGACAAAAAAAAAAATGGAAGATGATGGACTCATCCTAAGTCCCACATGTGAAGAACAGGCAATCTGCCTCATAAATCAAGTCTACAACGAAAACATACCAGCCAAATCACTTCCATTACTTATACATCAGTTCAATTATAAATTCAGGAATGAAAAGAGGTTAGAGAAGACACTGTTCAAGAGCAAAGAATTTCTAATGAAGGATGGCTACTCCTTTCATAGCAATGATATTTGTCTGAATGAAACTTATGATTCATATAAAGAATGTTATGGGAAAATTTTTTCCGATTTAAAGTTACCATTTAAGGTTACGAAAAAAAGGAAAATGGATAAAATGAATGCACTGGAAAGTCACGAATTTCAAGTGCTATGTCGAGATGGAAAATATAAAGAAGCTGCACACATTTTTAAATTAGGAGATTATTACTCTAAAAAACTGGGTATCAAATACTTAAACAAACGGAATGAAAAAAATAATATCCTTATGGGTTCCTACGGAATTGGTATTTATAGACTCCTCTACTTCTTGGTTGATTCCTTCTACGACGATGACGGAATCCGACTGCCTGAGCAAATCGCTCCTTTCTCCGTCTACCTCATTCAGACCAATCAGAGGAGCAAATACTCCGCGACAAAAGTTGCAAAAATTGTGAAAATGGCCCAAGTGACCGACGCGGTCGAGGCGATGGACGCACCCAACATGGCGACGCCCCCCCTCAACAGCAACGACGTCGAGTACGTCCTCACCCTATGGCTGTACAACACTTTTAAAAATAGCAACGTGGATATATACTACGATGATACAGATTTGCACTTGTCACGGAAGCTGAAAAATTGCGATCTCATAGGAGTACCCAACCGAATTATAATAAATTTGAACAGTGAGCAAAGAAAGATAAAAATCCCCCCGGATTTTTATAATTATATGGACACACGAAATGCTATTCTTTCCAACAAGCTCTACATGACCTTCCGGGACGTCACTGTCGAGTACAAAAGTCGATTTTCCCCGGAAAAAAAAATTATGACAATTCATCAGTTGTTCCGGCAGTTCGGGCTCATTTAGTTTGTTGCGAAACGTCCGGGTGGTCTACGTTTGGGCGGTGCCATTTCGAGGAGCAGGTATCCCCCCACTGTATTTTTCGCTAACTTGTGCACTCCTTTGTTTGCTTTGTCTTCCTCTTCTTTTTTTTTTTTTTTTTTTTTTTTTTTTTTTCGTCTGCGTTTGTGAGATGATCTACGCGATCGAGGCCGCCTTTTTATCTCCCCCTCGTGTGCACACACAAAATGGACTTGTTAATTTGCCTTTTCCGCCACTTCACAAATAGGCTACCTCCTCTTGTAAACACAGGGAGCCAACAACTTGGAAACCTTCCCAATTCTCTTCTCATTCGCCGTGTAGGAAGCGTCGTCCTTTTTATTATTCTCAAAAAATAGCACATAAAAAAAATCGTCCATATTTACCTGAACGGGTAATAAAAAAAAATAAAATAAAATAAATAATAAATAAAAATATATATATATGTACATTTTGGCTGTTCAGCTAGCCAAATTGCACAAACGGCTAATTCCCCCCATCAGCCAAATGTGCGCATAGACCAAATATGGCTGCTTTTCCACACGGTGCTGTGCGTAAGAAAAAGGCCTACTCTGTTGGTGAAGGTAAAGCCAACATTCTTCATGAACTTCATGAACGCCTTGTAGTTGGTAAACCTGCTCACCACGTCGGCTATTATTAGGGTTCCCCTGTGGAAATGTAAAAAAAAAAAAAAAAAAAAAAAAAAAAAAACATGAAGAGAGCTGCAAAAGGGGGTCAAAAAAAAAATGGCTGCTAAAATGGCGACATTTCAGTGTCCATAATTTAACCTCTTTTTCAGACACCGAAGTGCCTCAAATATAACTTTCGGCCAGTCTGTGTTCATGAGACTCAGACACAAGACGAAGCAATCGTGGGAATTGTCTGCAAGTGGCAATTTCGTTATGTTACAAACAGTGACATGCTCATTGAGCTGAATTAAATCGTAGGAGGTCACGGACCAGCCATTCAATGCTTGGGCTATTTCTGCTTCTCCACATCCCAAATCTGCTATTTTACTTTTTTTTGTAAAATTTTTTTTTAAATGACTTATTATTACATGAACGGGATTTTGGGGCCATTTATTTTTCTGATTTCTGTACCCCGAATGGTAAATATTGAAAATATTTTTTGTTTCCTTTAACTTTTTTTGCACAGTGTCGCTTCTGTTGGTGTACATGTACTCATTAATGTATCTGAACAGGGACGAGTTCACTATTTCTTCTGGATCCTGTAGGATTTTTTTTTTCTTCTTGTATTTTTGTTTTTTCTTTTCTCCATAATGGCTTTCGTACTGGTCAGGGTAGAAGGCCCTATCGGTTGGATAGTTGCCATCATTTCGATTAGCAAACGGACTGCTAGTCTCACATTCGTGTTTCCCTCGATTAACGACATTCTCTGGTGAAGGAGCTTCATTTGGAATGTATTGGGCATGTGATTCATTCTCCCCCCCTTGGATTTTCCCTCCACGATTCCTCTTTTTGGATAACTTTTTACTTATCATTATTTTCTTCAAGACAGGAGTGACAAAATTTGATTTGGATTTTTTCATCACCGTTTTGTTCTTCACTGGTGCGTGTGGCTCCCCCGTTCCTTCTTCCTTCTTCGCGAAATTGAATTCTGCGTCTGGTTTGTCTGCATGCTGTATCTCCCCCTTGCTGTTCAGGAATTTATCACAAGACTGAGATAATACCCCCACCTGTTTTGCCCCCTTAATTTTATTCTTCTTAAAGGGTTTCTTTTTTTTGTTGCCATTTTTACCATCCTGATTCTTTTTCGTCCCCCCGCTACTTTTCAAGCCATCTTTTCTGATCCCTTTCAGTTTGGGGGGGAAATTCTGTTTGCTCATTCTTCGTAAATATAAAGTTACTGTTATTGCTTTTACTTGGCATTATGAAGTTAATCCTTCGGGCGGAGCACCTGGAATTACCGGCTCATGCGTTTCCCGTTGTATTCTCTTTTCTTTTCTTTTCTTTTTTAAAATAAGGTGGTTGAGTTTTTATTTTGAGGACTACTGCAGTTTAGCAATTGTGACATCCAGCAAATTTGAGCAGTCATTATAGGCTCATTTGTACTTTTTTTTTTTTTTTTTTTTTATTATTTTATTATTCTTCTTATTTTATTATTATTTTATTTATTTATTTTTTTTTTCCCCCTTTTTGTTCCATATCATCATTTTAAAATTGCTGCATTTTACGTGACATCGAATGTCCGCGGGAACCGTCGCTCGAAAAATGGGCAGTGGAGCGGAGGCACGTTTCCCCATCCAAAGTCATTCTCAAATGCGTGCAATTTTTCCGTGCCCCCGTATGGTTAAATAAATTCATATAGCTATATTTTATTTTTCGCAGTTATACAAATTGAAAGGTAAACAATACGAAGGGCCTTCTTTCCCGGTTTAGAAGATTTTCTACATTGGGGGTAAAAACGACGAACCCTACACGCAATGCATATAATTCATGCAACCTATAAATTTTGTATGCATACATTTCGCTACCTTCCGCACCGGCTATAATCTGCACTATTCGGAGATTAGTTCTACTATTTGGAAGATTCATTTCCATAGGTAAATATGCCCACTTAATTTGTTGGCAAATGAACTTTGCATTTTTTTGAATATACTATCATGAAAGAGGTACGCGTTTTTTTTTTTTTTTTTCTTCGTTCCTGACGTGAAAAGGCAGATGCACATAAATGTAATTTTATATTATACGTGTATTCCCGTGGGAAAAGGGCAAAAAAAAAAAAAAAAAAAAAGACCTAGCTATTTTGGTACCAAAACATGGTATCCATAGTGTTTTAGGGGAAAAGGAGAATGATACGTGGTATATTTTTAGAAATGGCATCCATGCAGATGGAGATATACATTTGAACGATATGAACGCACAAAGTTTTGCGATTCACCGCATGTTTTTTTTTCCCCTTTTGTATCGCCACGTTATGGGCCTAGGCAGGTGTAGCCACTACCTCCTCCCTGTACACAAACCTGAAACAGTTACAGCGCAATCCATTCTGTGTAGAAAGAAGTTAAGCAAAACTGCCAACCTCCTTGTGAAGGTGACCTTTTTTTTCTCTCCTTCCCATTATACCCTTTTGAAATACCCCCATAATGTGCAAGGGTTAAAAAATAGCACACCATAAATGTTGCCCAATTTTAAGAAGAATCCCAAATGGAGCATATCATTGGCAAAAAGAAACCTTTGAAAAGGAGTAAGCGCTACATAAGGGTATGCGTAAACGTTTTATCATTACTCCCAACTTCAAAGTATTAAGTTCTCTCATAAACTACGAAGCAAGGTGGACTGCTCCATGTGACATGATCCAACAGAATAACTCTTATGCCATTTTTATAAACATGAAAAAATTCTACCGCAAACAGCAGCATCAAATAGGAAAAGAAAAAAAAAAAAAAAAAAAAAATTTAAATCATATGCTGTACAAATGTACCTATACCTGTATGCATACGGAAAGGTGTTCCCCGCGAATGGGAGAGGTGCCATTATATTATGAAATACCCCCAAAGACATGTCTTAAAGAGGCAACATGCACACTTTGTGTGGCACCGAATCGCCAAGTGGGGGGGGAAAAAAAAACTCCGCTTAATTTGACAATCACCGAACTGCTTCATGTGTCCCATTTGGTATCCTTTCCTACCACTTCCCGCGTAACTTGCCATTTGAACTTGAAAGAGAACAGGTACATTTTTAATGGCAAAAGAAAAAAAAAAAAAAATGGGCCACTGTTAACCAATTTTAGGGAAAATATTATTCGTGAAGAAAGCCGACCAGTCGAGGCGTCTAACTCGACAATGTAGATAAGCATCATAAGCATATGATGAAGATTTTTTTTTTTTTTTTTCAGTCATTGGAATAGTGTGTACAGTTACCGGTGATGGCATAACTGAGTAGCCACTTGAAATTTTTTTTTTTTTTTCTGAACTGTTCATACATTTTTAGACATTTTTTCCGAACATGCATGTTTGCATGCCAAAAAAAGTATGAACAGTTCATGCAGTTGTGCTCATGTGTGGGGGGTCTCGCAAAAGTGTCCACATCGCATGGGCAACGCAAATGGCTTGAAAAAGTTCGAATGGGCGACTACATTTTGGACGCGAAACAAGGGGAAAAATCGAAATTGGCATGAGAATTATGTTCATTTTGCTTTGTTTGTTCTGTGATCCTTTTATGTTCTTTTATCTTGTTCCACCTTGTTTCGAATTGAATTTATTTGTATTTATTTGTTTTTCACTCCTTTTTTGTTGCCCCATTTTTCCTCTTCACTTGTTCGCTTTTGAGCGCATTTGTTCTATCGGCTTGATTACTTTTGCGGAACCGCTCAAAAAGCGCCTAGGCGTTGTGTCAACCGCGGGGTTAAAATTGCTTGTAAGGGAGGCAGACCCAAGAGAAGAAAAAAGGGCAAACAATAGGGTAAAAAAAAAGGGAAAAAGAGAGGCAAAGGAAATGCAAAATAAAGACAAAAGAAGGCAAAAAAAAAAAAAAAAAAAAGAACTTATATTAGAAAAAAACAACTTCACTTTAAAGGAACAAATAAAAAAAGTTCCATTCGAAAAAAAAATTAAGCTACACCAAATCGGATTAATTTACAACCAATTAAGTTGCACTTAATTAAATTGCGCCCTCAAGGAAAGTCACTCGCCAATTAGCAACCACGCGAACCGCGGGATTCATGCAACTGTTTTGAAGAGCCACCCCCCGGACAAAATGGAGAACCACAAAGCAGCCCGCTCGGGCTTCCTAATTAGCCTGCTCTTTTACGTGTGCTACTTCTTCTACTTCGGGTTGTACAGCTTTGAAATAATGTACATTTTTCCCTCCAAAATGGACTATTTCATGCTCTGTTTCTTGCTAATCACAACCATACTCTCCATATCCTTACCCTCCATCGGATTAATGTACACCTCCTTCTTTCTAGTGATCGTTGTATCATTAGTGGAAATAAATCAATACAAAAACTCTTCCTTTGCGAGTGTAATGGATGATGAGTTTATCAAAGTGTTTTTAATTGTTCGATTATTTTCCACCGTTAATTTCCTGCTATTTTACTATTTGTACATAAACAACCTCAAAAGGAAGGAACGGGTAGACCTGGCCAAGTCAAAGTCAAGTGAGAAAAAGACACAAACACAAACAGTGCATGAAAAAACCTCGCGAGAATATAAAAATGGCGATTTGAGACATGGCGGCATATTACCTGTTGGTGGAAAGTCAATCCAAGAAGTTGTTACGCATAAGCAAGATAATGAGGATGCATCGAAGAAAACACAAGTGATAGAAGGCTATATATTGAAACATGTGACCATTCCAATTATGGAAAAGGATGAGAGGTCTCCTCCTCCTGCACTTTCCAGTCAACAGAATAAAATGTTTGAAGCTCTCCCCCATCACCTTCCATACAGTCATTACAGCGTCAAAAATGTAGATAATGTTGCACACGGATTGGGAGCTAACCAGCCAATGGGTGGTGCCACCTATGTTGATGACAACTTGGACGAGACTTACAGAAGACAATATACCTCCCCGTGGATAGTGCCCAAGAACAACAGCAGCTTGTATGGAAACGACGTTCCTTTCGCAGGGGCGGAGAGTCAACACTTGAATAGAGCCTCCTACGTAAATTCAACTACTAACACTTGCTATAATGGTGTCGTCAACCCGTACCCTGCGAATAGGTTGCCCGATGATAGGGATTCGTACCAATTTAGACCTCACCAGATGGGGGCCTACCAATCAGGGGGGTACCCATCCGGGGCTTACCAAGCAGGGGCATAAGCAGAGGTATTATAGTACTTCCCGCAACCAATCTAAAGGGACGGTTGTGCCTGCCTATTCGTTTCGCATTCTGCCTTGTCCTTGACAACGAGGTTACCCTGTACAGTAATAACCAATTGCGGGGGCATCACAAGAGAGAGTTTTTTTTTCAGCACAAAATATTTTTGTGATATGAGGGGTAATTAGCGTTATGCTTGCCCTTTTGATGGGGGGCTATTCCACTCAGCTATGTTAACGCCGATCGAATGTACAGGGAGCGTGCGGCATAGCACGGCGAACGTGTGGGTAGACCACAGATATGTGTCAAGTGGATCCACTTTGGAGAGTGAAGTTTGTTTCGTGGAAATGTCCCTTTAACATGATGTCAAAATGCGTTTTCAAATTTTTATTGAACTGAATAACACGGATGAAGAAGCATGCCGCTGGATGCGCTAATTATTTTGTGACGCGTCCACAATTCCGTGCGAGGCAGATCGGGAGGAAACTCACCTCTTTTACTTTCACCCAAGGGAAGTGGAAAAGCGCATGCACGTCCACTTATGTGTGTAGGTACGTGTATTCTTTTTTTTTTTTTAACTCCTTTTTTTGTGATATTGTGTCTATCTCCTCCACCTTGCCGTAACTTTTTCATTTCTTATACCCCTTTGATTTCCCTTTTGGCTACACCGTTATGAATCAAAACACAAAAAAAATCTGCTTAAATTGTAAAGTTTGCAATTTATCGAATTAATTTTTTCTTTCTTTTTTCTTATGCGAGCATTTCTGAAAGGATGTGTGCACTTTTTCCCATTCTGCATATATGCAGTTGGGAATGCTTAAAAAAGTGCATGAACTGTTCAGGTAAAAAAAACCTCGAAAGTTTGGCGAAATCATCGTTTGGCTAGCTCAAGAAAAAAAAAAAAAAAGAAAAGAAATGGGATAGAGAAGAAGCAGCTGCAAAGCAGCTTTAACGTAGCAACTCTGCACGCTCAAATCGCGGGCACTTCACATATTGTCTGCTTCGAATGCAAGGAAGTTCCCATTCCTGTTGTTTTGCCGCTCCAGGGCTGAACAAAATGGAAAAGAAAAGAAAGCAAAGACAAAGCGCAGTGAAATACGATTTTGTGTAAATTTTTTTGTGTAAATAAAGACTAAGCCGATACCTGCTCCACGTTCTTTCATTTTCTTCTCTCGAAATTCTTGCCTACTTTTGAGCTCCTCATATTTGTCCTTGTACAACTCAGTGTTTTCACTGTATATGGAATCGACGCCTTATTGCACAAAAAAAAAAAAAAATAAAATAAAATAATAAAATAAAATTATACTTTTTTCCGCACTTTATTTTGCGTTGCCCAATATGAAGTAGTCATCTTTGATCAGCACAAAGTCCATCAACAGCGTGAACAGTTCACGATGTTCAGCACACCCTGTCGTTCCTTCTCCTCCCAATTTGTGCTAACACATTCTGCCTATTAAATGATCCAATACGAAATGCTCAGATAACCAACTATTCCTCTAGGGTAGTGCGACTTAACTACTCGCGCTAGCTTTACATCCTTTTTTATATCTTCCGATAATTTTAAAGTCTGACAGGGGAAGCGAATGGCGAGACATACATTCACACGCATCACAACACAGTGGATGGTACTTTACGCATTTTTTTTTTTTTTTTTCAGGGGTATATTTATTACTTCTAAATATTTTTCCTGCATTTGTTCGTATTCTTTTCTTCTTTCATTTGGCCTCTATTTTGGGATGGTGTGGGGGGGGGGAAAAAAAAGAGGGACAAGTTAGACAATGCCGCGAAACGATACATGGTTCCGCTTAACAATGCATGATATCTATTTACTAGAGCATCGGCAATGAGCAAACAAGCCTTACCATCAGTTTCTCCGTCGTTAGCCACTGCATGTAGCCCTCCTTCAGTTGGTCTCGCTGAAAGAAGGTGAATTGTTTCATTTGCTCAGGGTTTAAATTAGGGACCATATTGCATAGCTGCAAATAACGATCGCCTGCATGGCGCCTTTCCCTGTAGGAATTTGAAGTTGTCCCATTTTTCATTTCCATCGGCACCCCTGCAGCGAGGGATTAAATGCTATACCCGCTCTACTTTGGGCAAAGGGTTGGTGATCTTCACGGTGCCGAATTTCGCCTCTGCTCGAAGGGAAGTTGTGCATGGAAGTTGTGAAGATGAGTAAAACGACACGAATGAACGTTTACAAAAAAAAAAAAAAAAAAAAAAGGATCACAGGAGTGCCGCTTTCAAACGCACATCTCTTAGGAGCAGGAGATACCATTTGGAACCAAGTCGGTGAAAGGTGGAGGTTCTTCGTTTTCATCCAGTCTCTTTTGGAAGGGGGAGATAGCATGAACAGCATATGCAGGAATGACATGTTTGATGTATCGTACGGCTGGACCGAGGAAATCTGGGTCTCCAATGAACTGAATGTTGCCTTTATTTTTTTAACCGCGTAATCAGCTTTGTCCCTCTCCACTGATTTAAAAATATGGTCCCCCTGTGTGAACCTGGGTTGACACTCTTCTTTTTTTCGATTGTCTTTCAAGTCGGAATAGTATTCATCGATTAACTGGTCCTTTTTTGGGTGCGGCCAAAGAATTATTGTTAGACGAGAATGAGGCCAAAGGTGCGTTGTCTGGCGCACCTGTTCGGCTTTTGCGCATTCACTACATACACATTTGTGCTTACATATGTTTGTACATGTTTTTTCTTTCTTTTTTTTTTTTTTTTTTCTCACAAATTTTTCATGCGCAGATAAATTGCCTGCCTTGGCAGAGTCAGAATTCCTTTTCCCCTTTGACCTCATCTTACAGTCTTCACAAAGTTGGACGCGATTATTTTGCTCAAGCACGGTGTGCGCATATGTTAGGCCAACCTCGAAACGCACTGATAAGACGAGTGGAAGTCACGCCTTATCAGCGCGGGTTACATGCTCCCCCAGTTGGTACCTTTATGGGGGGGGAAAGCACAAATGGCTAGCACAGATAAGTACATGAAAAAAGGCGTTTTCAAAGGAGAAAAAAAAAAAAAAAAAAAAAAAACGAACGAACGAACGAAATGCATAACATGCATTCCAGTCAAATATGAAGAGGAAGGAAGTTTAAATAATTGCTCTGGTCGATCAACAGATAAGAATGTAGACCAGGTGGATAACCAAAATATGAGTTATCTCTTCACTCAAAAGGGATGTCTATCTGTCTTGCGTTTTTTTTTTTTTTTTTTTTTTTTTTTTCTCACAAAGGAGAGTTCTGGACAAAGGGTTTCAATAGAGAGAACTAGTTGGAACGGGCTGCTCTACGCGATGAATCCATGGAACGGAAAGGCGAATTGCCCTTTTGTATACTCCCTCCCCAGTGTCCGAAAGGGACAGTATCAAATATTACCCTGACGCTCATTGCCCAAAGGGGCCCATTTCCGGTTCTCCAAAGTACTCCGCAAAGATGACGAAATTGTTCGGCTTCGCGGAAAAAAAAAAAAAAAAAAAAATATATATATAGATATAAATATACGTATTGCATATATATGCAAATAGACCTACATGTTCATGCACTTGTAGGGCGAAAATTGAGGGCACATGATTAGCCATCCATTCGAACCTGCTTGATCAGCGCGCACGGGGAGAAGTGCTTCTTCAAGAAGCTTTGCAATTTGTAGGATGGGTTATCATAGCTACGTTAGCGCGGGTAGAAAAAAAAAAAAAAAAAAAAAAAAAAAAAAAAAACACACTTATGTTCATGCGTCTATGTATATAGGCACATATGGAGCAAATCCAAAGGAGGAGGACCTACGGAATACACTAGCTGACTTGAAAAGAAAAGACAGGAAAGTCTCAGTCAGATGGGTCAAGTCGGTCGAAAGAACCCTCGTTCATGCTTACCATAATCTGGATGGGGAGATAGCCTTGTCTTTCAGCATGAAGTTAAATAGTTCCTACAAAATGGGAAGTAGCACAAAAGGGGGAATCATCAAATAGACAAGCATCTGCACTCCTCCTCCAGGGTAGATACACATAGGGAGGAGTTGTCCCATTTATGCATTCGTCTTTATTAATACATCAACTGTTATTATCGCATTCACCCTCCTTTTCACATTCACTTGTTCTTTTTTCTCCCCCTGAGTGAGGGTCATACTAACAAGCCCAAGGCCCCTCTTCCGGAAGTTCCTTTGTATGTAAAAATCTGCAAAAGGTGGGAAAGAGAGGGTATAGCACATATAACCAAGGGGATGAGTAGATACGTGTGAACTTACACCTTTGCGACCACTGCAACGGGGGGGATGTCACCCACAATGGTGTGTTCACTCAAGTCGCCACGGTGAATTGTCCTTTGTTACCTAATAAACACGCGCAGCTCCGGCAGTGTAAGTCTTTCCCGTTATATAAGTATAGCCGTTTTGTACCAATCTGTGCAGAAACAGAGGGGAAATGTGAAGAGCGTGCACTTACCATTGAACTGGTGTAGCGGTGCAAGCGAGAAAAAAAAAAAAAAAAAAAAATATATATATTCCACTGTAAATTGGCTAGCAACAACTATTCCCCCCCCCAATTTTTAATTATTTTAA
This sequence comes from Plasmodium knowlesi strain H, assembly GCF_000006355.2. NCBI lineage: Eukaryota > Apicomplexa > Aconoidasida > Haemosporida > Plasmodiidae > Plasmodium > Plasmodium knowlesi. The sequence goes on along the minus strand of NC_011908.2, from coordinate 984,714 downwards.
AGAGCGAACATTTTAAGAAATAGAAATAACGGAAGAAATGTAATATTCATTAAAAAAACAACGTAAAAAGAAAACAATGTGGAAATGCAATTTGCCTCAACTACAACAGCGCAATTTTGTTGAGGCGTTCTTTCCACTTGGCAAGTTTGCTGCAATTCTGTATCATATCCGCATGTTGTTTTAAAAAAGTATGAACAGTCAGGCGATTTACATTAAAAATAATAATAATAAAAAAAAAAAAAAAAAAAAAAAAAAAAACATTAAAGCATTAATGCATTTCTGCCCACACCTTTAACATCCCAATTAGTTCACCTTCCTGTGTTAAGCACTGATGAGAGGGAAAAAAACAAGTAGGGCATGTTCGGTAGGAGAGTGTCCCTTGTGTAATCTTCCTCCTGTTAAGGCTCACTAAATTGTTGGTACGAAACACACACTCAGATGGTAAACATATAATTGCAGTTACGTATAGGGTGTTGTCCTGGTCCGTGATGTTGTCTAAAGTTGTCAAAATTCCCGACAAGTGTTGCTCCTTTAAAAGGGTATGCACAAAAATAAGGAGAACATGAATTTTAGGGGATGACGCAAAGGGGGTTACCTCTCCACCGGCGCGACTTTTGCTGTTTTTCCAACTTTCTGGAGAAGTGCCTTTGGGAAAAGTCGCTTTTTCGGCGGCTGTTGCTCCCTACCGTGCTAGACAGAAGGCCCATTTCGTCTACGTCCCTTTGGAGCTTCCGAACTGGGGGGGGGGGGGGGGGGAAATAATAAATAAAGCAAAGTGAAGAGTGAAAAATGAACAGAGCAAAATGAGGAAAGTAAAAAAAAAAAAAAAAAAGCTTCACAAAAACCATGCTATCTCGCGAGAGACATTTTTCGTGCTGTACAGGAATGAAAGTCGGAGCTCCTTAGGAGAAGCAAATCAACCCTTGAGTGTTTCTTTATCTCAAGGTTGTGCATTTTTTCAGGGGGTATATTCATTTCTCTAGTTCTCTGGTTGGCCAAGGAGGTGGAACAGTTTTGTGCTTTCCCTTGGAAAAAATAAAAAAAGAGAATGTGCATAGATAGAGGGGGGGGGAAAGAGGAAAAACAAAAAACAAAAGCACCAGCAACATGGAAAAAAGGGAAATTTCCTCCAGTTTGTCATCGCACGAGGAAAAGGAATAGCACCATCAGTTATGCTAGTCTCATGCAACCATGTGATCATTTTTTTTACCTCCATTTTTTCCGTGTCGCAGAAATGGAAACGTTACAAGGGGGGGAGGAGTGACGAACAAGTCACAACTTCCATTCAGTGAAAAATTTACATGCACGTGGATATGTATATAAATAACTAGCACGGTGCACAGAACATGTGTGGGAAGACAATCCAGATTTGGCGGAGGGGAAGGATATCAAGGCAGACATATAAAGGTGCAACTTAAGCGTTGCTTCAGCTTTGCGCAGATGATTACTGTGCCATCACCAACTCACTCCTTCTCTATGATAAACACCTTGTTGAAATTCCTGTACTTATCTCTTAATCTCACATTAATTCTTTGGCAAATGGGGAGGAAAGTTGGAGGCGAGGGTAGAGAAAGCGCTGTTGATCGTTCCGCCCATTGTGCACTATTCTCGTTTGCGAAAAGATGCTCTCCTAAAATGAGTAGGTCTCCATTATTTGGCGCCCAGTGTACACTCCGCACTCTTATCGGGGTGGGAGGAGAGAACTTACAACATAATGGTACCAACGTGGGCACACAAAATGAGCGGAACAAGGTTAATGTCAAACGAAAGTTCTTTATAGGTAAAGGGAGGGCGGAAGTAGACAATTTGTCTTTTCCAGTGTAGGATTATAATTTGTCCGAAAAAAAAAAAAAAAAAAAAAAAAAAAAAAAATATGTTAAAAAAGGGCAACATTACGCAAATGTGCGTACAAGTGGGTGATCGCTGCGGACCCATCGCTTAAAGCAGCCCCTGGCGCTTCAAATCATCGTAGGCCTTCATGTTCATGACATTCCCCTTTGAGTCTTCACACTCAACCTCCTGATCAGGCTTGAAGACATGCATCTGTGTCTGTTTCTTGAGTCGTTCATATAAATTAAGCGCATCATCTATTTTGGTGATCTCCTTAAAATGCAGCGTGTTCGGGATGTTCAGGCACTTCATTCCAAAGGAGTGTCTCCATTCGTAGAAGTGTTTTTCAAACTGGGCTCTGCCAAAGTAAGAGTAATTCCCGCATATTTCGCACGTGTACTCCTTGGATAACCCGTGTAGTTTGTAAAGCCAATAAGGTATGGGTTTATTATCATGTCCTAGTGGCAAATTCAAGGGGTTATAAATAGTTTTTTCATCATCATCTTGGTCTTCCTCATCTGTTCCATCTGTTCCTCCTTTTCCTTTTTTTTTTTTTCCCCCGTCCACTTCACTGTTTAGACTATCCCCATCAGACGCATCTGTGGAGTCGTCATCATCATCATCATCTTCGGAGGAAGGTCCAAAAATTTGCGAATTGTACAGGTGGGGGAAATCAGTTCGTGCATCATATTCGTCAGTGCCATACAACCCAGCACGATCACGTAAACTTAAAAAGTTATCATTCCTTTTCTCCGATTTCATTTTTTTCTGTAGTTCGTCCACACTGATGGCCTGCTTTCTCTGTATTTTTTGAATGGTCCTTTGGAAAATTTTATTTAAAACATTTTTATATAACTCGATGAGGTATTCACATTTGGCTATCTCCTTGTCTTCCTGTTCGATCTGCCTCTTGAAATCTTCAAGCTCCTCCACGGTGAGTTTCTTCTGCATGTATTTTTTCAAATCCTCATCGTAGTGTTTGCTATTCTTATAAGAGTTGAATGTTCCCTCTGACGCGTATAGCCTATCATTAACGTTACAGTACAGGTCCAGATCATATGTATACTTTTCCCACTGCTTAATTTCCTTCTCCTTAAATTTATTTTCAAAGTTCTCCTCATATTGTAAGTACATTTTCTGGCAATCCACAAGGACATTAACCTTTGAAAAAAAATTCACTAGATAGGATAATACATTCTGGATGTATTTTTTATATTCTTCATTTTTATACTTGCAATACCTTGGGATGTAATAGAAGCGGGTGAAATTGTGAAGATACGTTACTAAGTCCATTTCCTTGAATTCTCCTTCGTTGATTTTCACCCCTTTGGAGGAATTCTTTCTCTTTTCATTCTCTGTACTATTTCTCTTCTTTTGACTAGCCAATTCCTTCTTTCGATATACACTCATCCTATAGTTTTTAATTTTCTTCATATTTACGAAGTCGCTGTAAAATTTGTGCATGTCTACATATTTTCCTTTTCTCTCCACGGGAGAAAAACTCTCCTTTAGTTTATTATTCTTGAGTGCTTCATACTTATAGGCCTTGTAGCTCCTAATTTCTATTTTTTTTATGTTGTTTTTTTTGTGGTAATCCCTGATATACTTAATTCTTTCGTAGTAATTCTTCCACAAGTCGGTGTTTTCTTCTTGCCAAACTCCTTCCTCTTGACCTTCCTCTGCTTCTTCCTCTTCACCTTTTCCTCTTTGTCTTCCTCCATTTGTCTTACCAGAAATAAACTGCATTTCCTCTTTTTTCAAATTGTCTTCGTCCTTATAATACTGCAGGAGCAGCTTTGACTTTGTCTGTATCTTCTCCACTAGGTAACTGATGGCATAGTCGTAACGAATGCTCCACTCCTTCTTCTTTCGAACCTTCTCCTCGATCAAATCCGCAATTGCCTTTTCCATCATCTCGATTTCCTCATGTATGTATCGGATCTGCTCTATTAGAAACTGCGCCATGGTGTGATCGTTGGCAAGTTGGGCGTAAGCGTGGGGACAAAAAAAAAAAAAAAAAAAAAAAAAAAAAAAATGGTACCAATGACTTAACACCCCCGTCTATACTTTTCCAAACGGTGCGTAGCAATGAATGAAAATGACAAAACAAAATTCCAAGCTGCTCTGGAAAAAAAAAAAAAAAAAAAGAAAACTCCTCTACCGCATTGCACTTTGTGCTTTGCCCAATCAACGCGGACAACAACCCAATGAAGAGTCTTTTGCCTGCTCTTCCCCTTAGTGGCTCTCTGTCCCTGACACTGTTGGAGGAGTTAAAAATTGGGGTGCCCCTCCTGAGACTACTTCAAAATTCTCCTTCGCCTAAGAAATTGAAAAGGCAGAGAAGAATGGTCCAAGAAGGACACCCTCCCCAACAATAGGCCCCTTAGATAATCACAAATGTGAATGTACACGCTCTTCTTCCAAGTATCCGAGGGAAGAACCCCTGTCCTGTTCCAATTTGTGTTCTCTCAAAGGAAAGGATCCCCCCTTCCTTCAATGGACTGCCATGCACCCCCAACTATATATATACAGCTGTTCTGGTATTTCACTTTTTTTTTTTTTTTTTTTTTTTTTTCGAATTTGTGCGCTTCTCCTGATTGTCGCCTTTCCACTGCTCTTCACCGTTAGGCATTCTACCCCTGGGGCTTCCAAGTTGAAAAAAAAAGAGAGGCAAAAGAATGAACAAAGGGAAGAAAAAAAAAAATATATAATTACAATCCGCCTTGGCAATGTCGCGAAAAATGCTTTACCAAAACGTGACACCGTCAGCCCTAACGGAAAAGCGGCAGATACATTCACATTTCACATTCATGTATGCATAATAATCTTTTTTTTTTTTTTTTTTTTTTTTTTTTTTGCATTTTTAATAGGAAATAAAATTACCCCTCTTCGGATTATTTGATTATTTTATTTTTTTTTTTTTCTCCTCTTGGTGAAGTTGCGGCTAATGTTAATGTCACCCTGCTGGGAGCTTGCACAAAAAAAAGAAACATAACCTCCTGGCGGGGTGATCGACCAACCGGGAGGGGGGGGGGAAAGGGGCCGTACCTAATTGGGTAACTCAACTGGCATGACCACGTTACATGTTACAAACACCCCCACATAGTATACGACTCAACGGAACTTTTCTTCGCATTCTCCATGTTTCCAGGACGGAATGAGAAAGGAACGAAAAAAAATGCAAAAAAAAAAAAAAAAAAAAAAAAAAAAATCGGAAATAAAAAGTGGAAAAACTATGACAACCTAAAGTGGGAGCAGATAGAGAACATGCACTTAACCCAGTAAGAACCACCTACACGACCAAGTGTTCGCTCATCTTCTTCTTTATCCTGTCCAGTTGATTGAAGGATTTATTCAGATTTTTATTTATGATATCAAGGATGTAAGCATCCTTAGATTTGGAAACACGCTGTTTATCTCCCCCAATGGTAGTCTTCGGATGACCTTCGTGTCCACTACCAATTTTTACTGCCTGAAGGTACACACCGGAACCTACCTTACTGTTGTGTAGATTTTTCAGGAACACCTTTTTCTCTATACCGTTTAGATCAAAGTTACTTTTTTGCGTTACGTTATGCTCGATGAGTTCTTTTATGGACTTAATAGAATTCTGGTCCCGTTGATTGTTCTTTTGGGTACATGTTCCTTCCTTGTTAGTTATACCGTTTGTGTCTTCACCTGGTGATTGCACCTTACTGCTTGAACCGTTAACTGTAGAGATTTTTCTCTCCACACTCTGTTCATCCGTCTTCATTGTAATATAATCATCATACGTCGATATAACTTTTTCGATGTATCTTTTTTTATAATCAACGTTGTCCATTTGATGAGCTATCTTTGCTCTTCCAATTGTAACTACCGTGTCTGTTACTTTTTTTCCTTTACGCACTTCATCAGAATTTCGATCCATGGGTGTAAAACTCCTGCCCGTAATGACCCTTGACATATCACCTCTCAACGTGGTGACAGATGCATTTTCACTTTCCTCTGTATGCGTTATCTTCGACTCACCAGATTTATCCTCACTGGAACTTCTATTTTTCCCTTCTTTTAAATTTGCCTTTCCTTTCCCTTTTCCACTTGTCAGGTTCACCCCATAATTTGGTATGGTCTGTCTCTTCTTCCTTGAACCCGTCTGTGCATTATTAAAATATTCCTTTTTTAACACCTCGCTCGTGTCGTAGTTTTTTGTTCTGCTCAGGGGATTCCCCTTAGCGTTATTTGTACTATGGTTACCACCACCTTGCGGGGTATCTCTTGGACCCCTTCTGTAGGTGCAATTGGTAGTGGACACCTTTCGTTCAGATCTTCGGCTCTGCAAATGGGGGCGCACTTCAGATGGATTGCATTCCCCGTCGGGGGATTTGTCAACGTGGTTCACGTGAATGTGGTGGTTTACCTCAGTTTGGTGGATCACCTGATTGTGGTGGTTCACCTGATTGTGGTGATTCACCTGATTGTGGTGATCCCCCGCGTGGAAAGTTCCTTTTATAGTCGCTTCCTTTTTATCACACTTCGCCTTCTGCCCCCTCCTCGCAGTGCCACCAGGATGGATCGTTTCTCCATTGCATATCGTCGTGCCACTCTTTTTTTTCAACGCACTAAGAGGTTGTCTTGGCTTTACATCATGATTACTCAACTGCGCATAGCTAGACGGGGCGTTCGGACACACATGGTCATTCCTACTGCTCTGCGCACCATTCCCTCCAACAGTTCGACTTCTAAACGAGCTCCACTTTACATTTCCATGCAGATGTGTCTCTTTCGAACTCTTTACAAGACTGTCCATGGTGACAGCACTATGTTCTTTCTTCTTCGATGCGCGCGCGAGGAGAGCTGAGCCGATCGGATTGGAGTAGAGTTTCAACAGGCGCCTCCGATCCCCTCGATCGGTTAGACCATTTGGACCCATTAGACCACTTCTTTCCGTTTCATACGTTCGCTCTGTTTGACCGCCCCCTGTTTGTGAGGCTACTTGTCCACCGCGCAATTTCCCCCTTTCGAGATGACACGAATGGAAAGATGTGTTTTCCCTGGCACCCCCGCTCCGACTTCTGCGACTCCTATAACTTTCACAACTCCTACGATTTCCACAACTGCTAGGACTGGTTCTAACTACCCCTCCCTTGCCAAAATGTAACGCACTCAATGAGCTCAACTGAGGGGATGACCTACTACTGTATCTCTTTCCTCCTTGAAGCTCTTGCAACAGCGCTTCCCCCTTCTTCGACCAATTCAATTTACGATGGAGAAAATCACTCTCCTTCTTTGGCTTACTGCCATCCACCATCACCGTTGCGCAGTTTCTTTTCGAAAAAGACCCTTCTAATTTTATATCTACATGGTAATTGTCGCTTCGACTATCCTGCCTAGATATCTCTGGACAAACGGAGGAGCATTTCTGCTCGCTTTTCTTCACTCTCCTGACTGAGGGGGATAAATTCCCTACAGATCTCCTACTAATTATTCTTCCAAATATATCATTTTTTTTTTCCAGAATATTTATGGTGCCTAAGCGATCTAACTCTACAAGCGGATCGATCTCGCCCATGTCATCTGAATGGACACCAACTACGGAGGAGTCTCTCTTGGTTCCCACCCTTCCTAAATTACTCATTCTTTCCTTATTGTATAATATGTTAACGGTTTTATTCCTGTGCTTCAATTTTTGTATCTCCTGGTGATTGTTCATCAGCGTGTCGATAAAAAATGCGTTGCAGTTTTTTATGTACTCCTTTAACTTCTTGTTCTCCTCATAAACTTTGTATGCCTTATTGCCGTTGCTCAGTTCTACGAAGTCGAGGTAGTCATTCACTCCAGTGATGTACTTACGTATGATCTGTTCCAACGTTTCTATCCTCTTTTTTTTCTCATTCTTTCTCTGTAACCAGTTCAACAGATTGACCAAATGAGGTTTTAACCTCTGTGATGTTTCACACGAATCAGGTAGACATGCCTCCGATATACAATGGATAGACCTTTTTATCTCTTCTTCCTCTTCGTAATACCCCCCGTTGGAGAGTTTACTAACTTCCATTGCGTATGGTTTTCCTTCCTTATTACCAACGCTACACTCTGTGTAGGGACACTGTCCACCTTTGGAGAAAGAACCCTGAATGTTTGCTTCACTTGGGGAGTTACAAAAGGGCGTTCTTCCATATGTACATTTACCTTTCGTATCGTTCCTACAGTGCCTCCTATCATCACTATCTTCTCCATTACCTTCTGACAAGCCAAGTAGCGAAATGGTAATTTCATCATAAATGTATTGAGAACAATTTTTTAGATAATTTTTCAAACATTCCTCCACTCTCTTTTTCGTTTCTAAAAGATTGGACACTTTCCCCTTTTGCACCATTTCCAGTGCGCTCCTAAAATCGGTGTGTCTATCAGAGGAATCATCCTTGTAATTATCCAAACCATCCACATCACTTGAAAAGAATTTATATTCCAGAAAAATTTTCTGCGAGGAGATATTCAAACTATGCCCAAATAATATTTTAAAAAGAATCCCTATTTTGTCTGCATAGCTGAAACTATTTGAATACATTTCTTCTACTGCCTTTCCATCCAAGTGTTGTGCATATTCCTCCTTGCTGTAATTTTTCACAAAATCCAATTCCTCATTCTTATTATTTGAGATGTTTAGATGAATGGATCCTTTCTCCTGCATCTGGAAGAGGTACTTTAGGTGTAATATGGTGAATCCTATGTAGGAATTCTTTTCTTTTTCCTCCTTCGATTTTGTAACAGGCTTGGCGCTGCTCTTGGCTGATTGGTGCGTTGCTCCTTTGAGGGGCTCAACGGGCGTCCTGCGGTTAGAGGCAAGCTTTGTATCGAAGTTATTGGTGCTCTTCTCGTGAACGACCTTCTCGTGAACGACCTTCTCGTGAACGACCTTCTCATGAACGACCTTCTCATGAACGACCTTCTCGTTAGTAACCCTCCCGTGAACGACCTTCCCGTTAGGAACCTTCCCACTGGGAATTTTCCCCTTAGTAAGCACAACGTTAGCGACCGCCCCGGTGATTCCTCTACCCTGGGTACTGATTCTCTCTTTATTTAGCCTTACACTTGTCTCTCTGCTCTTCGTCTCCTTCGTATCTTGTTCCACTCGCTTCTGTGGCACCTCCTCCACACCGTAGAAACTTAGCCTGTAAAACTGCAGCGGATAATAAAGGAGCATATGAAGATATATATAGCACGGGGTGTTTACTACGAAAGTACACATCACACAGGTGTCGAGCATCCTTCACACTTAAGCATATCAAAGACACAACGCTGCCAAGCGCAGAAATGCAGAAATGACTGTCCCAAAGTAGGGCACCTCAAAAATATAGACAAGAAGCGCAATGAAAGTAATAACAAAAAAGAAAAAGGACGATTATAAAAAAAAAAAAAAAAGAGCATTTATCATTCTAACCGTCGATGAGGATATTTCGACCCTCCCGTTAACCATCTCTGCGTCGAACATGAGTTCAAATGTGACATCAGTCTGTGCACTTTTTCTCAGTTCTTCAAGTAGAGCCTGCACTTCATTATGATGCATCAGGTTGGAACTCTCTTTCTCCTTATTATACATTTTAAGAATCCGATTTTGTGTATTTAATTCTGTGCCGTTTTTGCAAAAGGTAAATGAGTGGACAACCACACCCGAATTGTTAGTCACCACACATTTAACATACTTATACTTTACGAAATATATATTTTTAAACTTTACATTTATTTTCATTTCTACTCTTCGTGTTTGCGTTTTTTTATTTTCTAGGATTAGATAGCTGTACAAGTTCGAATTCCTCTTTTTCTGCAATGATTTCTTCTCGTTACCTCCCTTTTCCGCTCCCTTGAATTCGCCCCTCTGGTTCTCTTTCCAGGGGATCTCATCCCGGCTGCAGGTGCTGCGATAGCTGTCGGTGATTCCACCAGGTGGATCAACCGATTCGATCGAACCCGCCGTGTCATTCATGTGCTCTCCGTTTTCCTCATTCTTTTTACTTGCGGGGAGAGCTCCCACAAAAGGGGCATGCTTACCCACGTCAAGCGCACTATATGTGCTATTATTAGAATTCACACCTACCTGTGCCACATCGTACTTGCCTGAAAAGGCTTCAGCATGAGAACAGCAACTATTCCACAGATGAGCATTTCCGTTTTGTCTTAATTTGACTACACGGTTACTCATCGCGCCTTCACCATAGTGACCATCGTTATTCACTCGTACGTCTACTCTTACGAGATGATTATCCTCTGCCTCATCCTGCTCATCCTGCTCAGCCCGCTCATCCCGCTCATCCTCCATCATCTTTTGATGAAAATAGCTTAACTCACTTTTGTGCTTTAGAACTTCATTAAATAAATTCAAGTTGTCTTTATATTTGTTCGCCTTTTCCTTGGACATGTTTTTTTTCTCTATTGTAGTTTCTTCCTCCCTTTTTGTGTAAGCAGTGATATCGTCCTTGCGTCTGATGACTTGGCTAGGCTGCTCTTCATTTGTGGGGTCGACGACTATGTCTGCATCTTCGTCCTTACGCTTGTCTTCATCGCTTTGTTCGTCATCGCTTTGTTCGTCATCGCTTTGTTCTACATCGCTTTGTTCTACATCGCTTTGTTCGTCACCGCTTTGATCATCACCCATTTGATCATCACCCATTTGATCATCACCCATTTGATCATCACCACTTTGATCATCACCACTTTGATCATGCTCGCTCTTTTCCTGTTCCTCTTGTTTTTCTTCCTCGGCCCTTTCTTCTTCTGCTTCTTCATCATCATGGACGTCGTCACCATCGACTTCTTCTCCCACCTGTTCGCCCTCCTTCCCCAATGCACTTCCGCCCGAAAGACCTAATTCGCTAATTCTGCGCCAAAGTGGCATATCTGCATTTGGCCCTTCCTTGTCGCTTCCCCCCTGCCCAGTTTTACCATTTTCATTGCATCCACACATTCGGCTGCTACTTATGCTTGGCGAATATGAGGCGCATTCCTTCTTGACTCTGTTCCCATTCTCCTTTGTTGGGAAAAAAACGTCAGAACTGTCTATGCGCGTGGAATTGCTTGAGAGATTATTATTCGCATGTTGATCGTTTCGCGCCATCACACATTGTTCGCCTATCAGCGAACTGTTCACGCGTGACTCACAGTTTGGTAAATTTTCCTTCCCTTGGATGGAGTGATGTTCGTGCGACACGTACCACCTTGTAGGCTTCAAATGCTTATTCTCCTCCTCATCAATGAGTTTGTTACTATAAGGGTTGTAACATTGTTCTGATTGTTCTAAACAGCTATCCGCTGCACAACTGTTATTAATGCACACACATTTTTTTTTTTTTTCTTCTCTATTTTGTGCATTTTGGCTAGCTAGTTCATAATTTTCCATAAAATTTTTTTTTTCTGCTGACTTGTTCATATAATTGTCGTTTTGTGCAGGAAACTCGCGTTTGCCTTCTAACAACGACATTTCATTATTTCTATCTGGTTTTAGATAATCCGAAAGTTGGGCCAACTCTGAAAAGGTGAGTCTACCAAAGGGAGACTTTTCCTCCGGAGTTTTGGTTTCCCTGTTTTTTAAATGTGTATTCATTTTGGCGAGTATAGGGTTATCCTTTGTCAGGTATGCACCACACAGTAGTGTACACAGAGTATGTTAACGTGTGTATCTGTGTGGAGGGGGTTCTTCCTTTAACTTTTATCTTTTTTTTTTTTTTTTTTTTTTTTTTTTGGTGTCTGTGCCTATTGGGTCGCTTTGAGCCCGTTTATGCCTCTTCACACAAGTGTGTGTGTGAGGCAAGAGTACAAGAAAAGAAAAAAAAAAAAAAAAGGGGATTATCCCTAACAGCATATAATTACGTGCACAATGTTTATACACTCATTTGGAAATTTCTGCCAATATGAGATCATTGTACACCAGGTATTATATACTGAGGAAACATCCGTGTGGGAAGAGCAAAACAAGTTTGCGACTTAAACGAAGAGGTTGCCTTTAGAAGGGACGAGACAAATGAAAAGGGAACATGCCATGCATGTATGCCACTCTTCGGACAAAGTTGGTAAGGAAAAAAAATGGGACAAGAAAAATGTACAAAAACAAAAGGGCGGCATTCGCTTATTTTCACCCCATTTTGCAGCATTGTTTGCGTCTTACTGGAACATTTTTCACCTTTTTCACTTTTTCATTTCAAGTCTTATTTGGAAAAATACTACACTTAAAATGGTCGCTCGCAGCTCATACTTTGGCCAGATTGCTTATGCCCCCAGAACGGCATTTTCCTCCAGGCCGATTGCATATGTTATGTATCTACAGGACGAGGCGTACACACGCGCGCGAGTAAGCAGGGGTGGGCGCGAACAAAAAAAAAAAAAAAACAAAAAAACAGATATACATTCGGATTGTCACATGAAGCGTGCAAATTTGAAAAATTTCCAAATTAGTAAAAATGGTAGAAAGGACAAAATCGCACAAAGCAAGTATGCAATAAAAAAATCAAACGAACAAGGAAGAAATCCAATTCCTGGACACGCGAGCCGAGCTAAGGTTAACACGTTTCCCCAAGTTTCCAAACCTCAGGAAAGTATTTTCCAATGGAAGGGGAAAAAAAAAAAAAAAAAAAAAAAAAAAGTGGCAATTTGTAAAACACACACTTCAACGAATTTTTTCTTTTGGACAAAGAATATTGGCAAAACGTTAACTTAAAAATGGTGCTACAATGAATGATCGTAAAAGGCGGGTCCATGTTTATTTTTTTAATTTTATGAAGTAGGGGAATAGGCTCTCCCCCTTTCCTTTTGTTCGCCTTTTTGTACATAATTTAGGGCAGTTGGGCGAGGAAACAGACTCGAATGGTCTCCTGGCACTTCATGCATTTTTACACATTTCACTTGACATATTTGGCACATTTTTCCGTTAATATGTCCCCCGGTTTGTCCCTTTGGCAGCGCGATCAGTTGCACACTCCCGCATCGCCCTTCTTCTGAAGCAGAATATTACCACTTTTTCTTTGTGCAATATTGTACCAGATGGAAGGGGTGTAGCTGTTCATAATTATTACAGCAACATTTTCTGTTGGCGCATGTGGACACCTCGCCAGGGAGGTGCCATGTAGGATGTGGCCCCGAACCCCTGAACGCATAAATTCTAAACCCTGAACCCTGAACCCTCAGACGCATTTTCCAGAGCATTTTGAGTGGGAAACTTCGAAGGACACGATAAGATTCCACCCACGAACATAGCCTCCTCGAATAGAGCACCGGTTCTTATTCTTCCTTTGAAGTACAGCAAAAAAAATGAGGATAAACAAAAAAGACGAAATCGTGAACGTATTGTTCACCGTATTTCTTCTTGCCACTCAACAGATCTGCCTTCTCTATGGAATCCTGAACAATTCAAAAAGCAACAACATGTACCTATTGTTCCTAATTGTGGATATCTTCCTATGCGTGTACATTGTTCTGAGCCTTTACGATGATAACAACGCAGGGGTAAAAATATCCATCCAGTGGATGATGTACATGATTACGTTGAGTTCAAAAATGGGAATTTTTTGTTTTCTGATAAAAAATGAAAAAAAGAACAGTAACGAAAATAGCCTTCTTTTCACATATCTATCAAATGATGTGTTAGTATACAATTTGCTCTACTTGACACCATTCATCTATCTTTTATTTTCCCTGAGAAGTAGAAATATCTTGGAGAACATTCTGAACAACAAAATAGTCGTAGAGAACATTCTCAGCATTGACGTTAACATAATAAATCTATTCGATCTTATAGACTTAGTTTTCATGTATTCTCATTTGACCAACCTATACAAAATATTGGACCATGTGAAGACGATTTACAGCTTCCAAAACGTACTTATAATGCTCATGGTTGTGTTGGTGGATATTTCTCTCTTTGGATTCTACTTCCCTATTTATACCAATATAGACAAATCCTACTCGTACAATCAACAATCGGTGGGGGTTTTGAAGGGAGACAGACCTGGAGAAGGGGGTAGATCGAGGGATAATAAAGGTACCAAGCAATATGGTAGGAAAATAAAAAATAGCAAAATAATCAAACACAAGAAGCTTATTCACCAAAGTGGCTCATATGCAAAGTACCAAACGGGGGAAAGGAAGAAGAGGAATTTCTTTTACGCCACCAATGGAGGAAGTGGGAGCATCTCAATTGGGAGAAGTGGAAGTACCATAATTGGAAGAACTACTGGAGGGAGGAGTAGCATGAGTAGACATAGTAGTGCAGGTAGCTTGCTCAGCCAAAGAAGTAGTAGACGTGGTCAAAGTGGAAGCAACAGTAGTGTTCGTAGTCAGAGAAAAGCTACTGTAATCAACCCAACAAATGTTCGTACCGGAGGAAATGGACCCTTTCTTGATAAGTCCAACATGAAGTACATGACGACAAGCGCCCCTTCTAAGTTCTTCTACCCAGACAATAATACAAATATGGGCCTTGTGGACAAAATGAACCCCTCCTCCTTCGTTTCCAATAATTCGAAGGAATCCACATATGCATCATCCTACATGTCTAAGGAGCTACTTTCAAGGGAATTTTCAAGTTCTTCTTTTTCTTCCTCCTCTGTGAATTCATCCTACTTATCATCAGATGGTTCTAACTTTGGCTCTTCCCACTCTGCGTCATCCACGTCCTCTTCCTCCTACCTGCCGTCCCTCCTGTCCTTCTCCACCAGTGAGAACAAAGTCAAGTCGAATAAATCCTACCACCAGAAATATAAGGATATCTATACAGACGTGTACATAACTGCCAAGTTCCACTTCATTGTGGGGTTCCTCCTCGTCGACGTGCCGTTTTTCATATACAGGTAAGTGCGTCGAACCATCTTGCAAGAGCAGCACTTTGTACTGGCAGCTTTGTAGTGGCAGCTTTGTAGTGGCAGCTTTGTAGTGGCAGCTTTGTAGTGGCAGCTTTGTAGTGGCAACCTTGTAATGACCGCTCTGCTGTCCACCCATCTGCTGTCCACCCATCTGCTGTCCACCCATCTGCTGTCCACCCATCTGCTGTCCACCCATTTGATCTCCCCGTCGCAGACTCCTCTTCTGCCTGAAGCACAAGGTAATGCTGACGCTCATCGTGAAGAACGTGCTGTTCCTCCTGTTCAGGTCGTACAAGCTCAACGAGTACCGACTGGTGGAGAAGGAGAAGTACAAAAAGAACAAGAGCAATTTGGATTTCGACTTTTACAACATGTTCAGTGTAGATTCTGAGGCGAGTGGGTACCCGAAGGGGGACGGCGCGGGCAAGGGGAAAACGGGAGAGCGACATGCGCATATACATCCACATCGACACTTGCAGCGGGGGAGTAGGATGAATCTCCACTCATTTGACAGAGATGCGAATGGACAACTTGCAGAAGACGGAGCGGGGGCAAAAAGCAAAAGGGATCGACGAGGGGACCGGTGGGTACGGAAGATAAATAAAGGGAAAGCCAAAAGAGGAATCAAGAAGGAGTGGGAAAAAACAGACAAGTCAAGGAAGAAGAGAAAAAAGAAGAAAAAAAAAAACATCGTCATGCAGGTATTCAAGGAAGAATATAAGGAGAATAAAAAGAAGCTACTTCTGGAGAAGGTCGCCCTTCAGGAAGAAAGGGGGGCAAGTCGAAAAGGCGAAAGGACCAGTCGAGGAAGTATACCATTTGCAAAAATTATAGATAATAACGGAGAAGAATACACAGAAAAGCGAAATGGTGGAGAAGCCCCAAATGGGGGAGATACAAATAAGAAAAAAAAAATCCGACAAGTAAAATTCACCTGGAAAGAAAGAAGACAAATGAAAAATCAATTTAGGAAATTCAAGAATCTCATTTATAAATTAAAATACAAAAGGAAGATACCAATATATCACTTCAAGATATGGGACCATATCCGAGCGATGTGTAGTTTTTTATTTAAACGTTTTGGTAGTTCTAACTTTGTATACTTGGATGATAAGTTGGTTTTTTCATACTTCACAAATCTCAAACTCATGCTTCTTGTACTTCTGAACTATGTAATGAAAATTGGGATTACCATATTTTTTATTTTCCTCCTGTTAAACAACCATACACGATTGAGTCAGGATGACTTTGTCTACATGTACGACATGCCTGTGAAGCCATTGAAGGAAACTCCTGGGTGGGATCGGGCAGGTATGCTCACTTTCCCCCAGAGCTTTGACTTAACGAAACACACAAATCTGCAACTTCCAAAAGAACCCATTCCCATATATTATATAAACAAAGAGATGGAAGACAATTCGAAGAAGTTAGCTAATCACAACTATACTCCTAAAGGATATATCCAACTTGAAATGCCAGATAGTTTGTTCAATTCCACATGGGAGAATATATTTAAGGTCGACAAATTCTATATGTACAGTTGTTTGATATTCTTCCTTCTTTATTTTCTTCTGCTCCTGGGAACATCTACCTTTTTCGATATCCTCTTTGGGGCTATCCTAAACACCTTAAGTCACTTATCTTTTTACTTCTCTTTGAAGCAATTTGTTTTATTTTTTTTTACTTTCAATGGGAATGTATACAATAGTGATTATGTGTTTCACGATGGATACATTCGTAAGTTGAACTACGAGTTCGAATACTTGATGTTGCTTCTATTTAATTTCCACCACTTTGCATCCCTTTTCAAGCATGCCTCTCTTTTCGTGCGCGTGCTCTTCAACTGCAGGTACATCTACTATAGGAGGGGTCTAGGTCGAGGTAAGACAGAAGCAGGGGGGGAGGGGGAGGATTTTCTCAAAAAAGGCTGATATTCCCCTATATGGTATATCAGCTAAGTAATGTCATTGAAGCACTATGTTTACTTTTCTCATCTAAGTTGTTTTCATTTGCACATTTCCCCATTCATTTTTCCTACATAGGCAGGCGCAACGAACTAAGGCACTCCGTCAGCGTGTACCTCTTATTCCTGCTATGCAAGTATACCCATGCACCGGTCAACCTCAACACTCTCCTTTTCGGGCAGAATATCCTTAACAACATTCTTCTGATAGATAATATTAATAGCTTCACCTGGGTGAATATCATAATCCTTACTCTCTTCAAGGGTACGCAAATTCTGATGACCAAGACCAACTATTTCATAATTGGGCTCTTCGTTCTACACATCCTTCTGTACGTAATTTATGCCATCCACGCACAGATACTCAGATATATAATTCTCCGAAAAATGGAAATTCTATTTTCCTTTAAGAATATTCTTATATCCAAATATGAGGAAGTCCCGCTCGTCCCGGACAAGACCTCTCCCTACGTTACCTGTAGGGACATACTTAAGTATTACTCTGAGGAGGGCTTCTTCTCTTCTGAGGGTAAGGACCATATGATAATATAGCGCTATATCACTAGCCATTTTTGCACAACCACGATGTTATATGCCTAACACCCTCTTCAACCAACTCGTTCAACTACTTCACCACTTGTAACCCTCCCACTCCTCTGCAGGTAACATGATACCTAATTTTATATGACCAACAATATATAGCACCTGGGGGCAAAGTGAAAAAAAAAAAAAATAAAATAATTACGTACACACCACTGGGGAACCCACTAATGTCCATGACTACACACTATCACACACGACAAACTCCCATGTTAAAAACTAATTAAATGAAAAATGGCGAAACGTTGTGGTGGAGGGGGTTCTCTACTTCCCCCCGTGAATACAACCTCCCAACAACCATCGTAACTTTGTATTCCTTTCTCGCATGGCGCCCCTTAACACAGTTACTCGCCTTGGCAAAAGGTTAGCTGTGCACGCGTCATCGTCAGTGGATTTGTAGAGTTAATTAAATACTAATTTTTATTAAAAGGCGGGGTACAAAAAAAAAAAAAAAAAAAAAAAAAAAAAAAAAAAAAAAAAAAAAAAAAAACTAGTAAATATACTATACACATGCAAAACACACAGGATCTGACAAATCTCCCCCACAGAAGTAATCTCCCAATGATTGTCCATGTTGAGCCTATGGTATACCCTCCCCCTGATTTCCGAAGCCCCAGCGAATGGGCAAGGAGCCTAAAAATCAATTAAACTGTTAATGATGGCCTGTTGCACACTGAGATCCTCATTGTTAGCGCTTTCTTCATCACACTGGTCTATCGCAGAAGTGGTGTTGTCATCCATACCTCTTTCGTAACTCTGACCGGAAGCGTCATGGTTTGCATGCACATCACCTTCACGTGAATTTACAGCATGTCCTTCTTCTTGTACTTGCTCCATCTGTGTTTCTTCCGCTTTAACTGAACCTACATTTTCTCTCTTCATATGATCAATCTGTTGCGCATTATCTTTGAGCATCACCCTTTGGTTGTAACCCCCCATGTGATGGTGGTCGACATTCTGTTCATATGTAGAATGTGGCTCACGCGATGTTGTGCCTTCGTCAATGATGTACATCTCCCGTGTCGGTTCTTCTAAAGTGCAAACAAAAGAACTCTTCCCATTTGTGAAAAATTTACTGTAGCTTGTCCCATTAAATCGGTTTAGCGTCTTGTCGTTGTTCACATATCCGTTTCGACCCTCACTTTTGCTCTTCTCTTCCGATTTCCCTTGCAAATTAGTTCCACTATGTGCTGGCACCATCTTGTACTTGGGTGCATCGTAGGCGTTGGGATGGAGAAATTCATTTTGTGCGATCTTCTCACCACAGAGAGACTTCACCATGCGGGATGATGAAGATACTTCTCCACTGAAATGGACATCACGTAACATACTGGACTGATTTCCAGGCGCATCAGGCCACTTTCCCCCTTCTACATAATTACGCAACAACACCTGGGTATATCCCTCACTCAACCCTCCATCTGTTCCGTTGAACGTATTAATATTTATGCCATCCTGGCAATGGTTCATTGTAAAGTTCCTATCCCTAAACCGTTCGGGATGTTCATTTCTTCCGGAGTGGAGAGTACCCTCCTGTTCGATTTCCCCAACTGAGGAAACCCCCCTCAGGTGTAGAGACTCAAAGGGGAAACAAACACTGCTTTTCTCAGCGGGTGCACACTTACTAGTCATCTCTGCAAACACCTGTGCACTGTCATCCATCTCCATCAAAGCTCTGTTCACAGAACAATCGTTTACACCTGGCTCTACACGGTTTCCCTTCTCAAGATGAAGCATATTCAAAGGGGAGGGCTCACCTTGTGTGATGCACATACCCATCTCAGCATACGTCATTCCGCTCTTTAGGTGCTCTCCCCTATTACATACATCGATGTTTGGGCTGCTCCTCTCATGTGATTCGCTCCTCATTCCCAAATCCGTTTTGTGGTTCAATGAGCCATCCTCAGGGCAATCTTCACGGGTACCCCCCTGACCACGTCCCTTTTGTGCCTCGTAACTTTCACCTTTGCAGAAGTAAGGATCTTCAATTTTCTCATTAGTGTTTTTTTTTCTGGACGATCTCAAAGTGTATGTCATCTTAGGTGCACTACCTTGTTGGGAGAGCTGAGGACACAACCCTTCATCACTATGAATTCTATCCACCTGGGTGATGTCTTTCGCTTTCCTTCTACCCCTCTTCTCCCATATTTTATATGGAGAAGAGCAACCTCCAATCAGGTCTTTTCCCTCCAAGGGGATAACATCATTAACGGCCTGTGCGTGTGCCTTGTAGTATTCGCTTTTCGTATTTTTTGTTCTTTCTCCTTCGTTATGATTCTTTTTCCTGGATAAGAACCTTGACTCGTTGTCTGCTCTATCACCATATATATCCACATCGTATACACCTTCAAATGTGGACGACTTATTTTTCTCCTTGTCCTTTCCACTTTGATTAATCGGTTCGTAGTGCACGTAGTACCTTCCTTCTTCTGAGTAATCATCACATGGATACGAATCTACACAGTTGCTCTTAACTGGCTTATTATTCCCGTTGAGGTATTCTCCCCCTTCTTTAGGTGGGTGTCCCCCCTCTGTGGCTGCACTCCGAACAAGTGGAAATGCCCCCCTATTGGTGAAACTAAAGTGATCGTTATATACATCACACACTCCATGGACAGATTTCTCCACTGTACATTTGGATGCTTCAAGTCCCGCTCCACAGTTGTTGTAATGTCTGGCTCGTGAGCCTCTACTACCTTGTGCCTCTACAGATTGGAAGGAAAAATTATTTTCACTTTCCATCATCCTGGGGATTTCCTCTCCTCCTTTTCCTTCATATGTCTGAATACACACATCCGACGTACCCCCTTCATCGGAAAAATGTTCATGTCCCTTCCCCTCAACGATTGTTACTTCTTCCTTTGAATCTGCCCCCCGGGCGGAAAATGGTCTATCCAGATTGCTCTGCCCATTTGGCTTATTCTGCCTTGGCGTCAAAGATAAATTCTCATCAGGAACATAGAAAACCTCGCTCCTGCTTCTTATCCCATCATCTTTTGAAAAGTAACTTTTCGCTACCTCATTATTTACTTGAACTTCTCCTTCCTCATCATCGGAGCTTAAAGAAATATTAATGGGTTCATGAGGATTGTTAAAATGGGGTGAATAACGCCTATCACGGTGGCTGGTGAATTGGTTTCTATCCCGGAAGCCATTCATTCGGTTGTTCCTAGTACGAAGGTTGTATGGCCCGTACGTAGAACCTTCTCCGACATGATCCACATGGTGGCCGCTCCTCCTGCTTCTTCCACTGGGGGATAGTGGGTTCTGATTCGTATTGGAATTTCTTCCTACGTTGTAATTTGCACAAAAAGGCATATAGTTATTATCCCCTAGGAGACATTCGACATAAGAGTTGTCTGGCTTCCTAACATCGTCCTCTCCACCTTCGTTCCTCTCGGCATCTTCCTTCCTGTTTACACTACTCATGTCATTTTCGTTCGCCACGCTGAGGGGTTCAGCGTGTCCATTCAAGGCCTCATTCAATTTCAGGGCAAATAGGTAGTCTGCATCGACTGTGATGTGAACAAAAAAAAAAAAAAAAAAAAAAAAAAAAATTAATGGCAAATGGAGATCATTCCATCGGTACAACCAACGTTCTACTCCTAATGGTGTAGGAGGAGTGTACGTCTTATGTATATCCTGTCGCAAAGTCACAAGGTACTCTCCATCTCCATCGTTTTTTTCTTTCGAAAATTAACTCACCTTGGTTAATATTCTCATCCTTGGTGAACTTTTTCGTAGCGTCCCCCTGACTAGCATGTTGACTATAACCCTCCTGCAGATCTCTGCTCCAACTATTGGCTTCATTGAATTTTTCATTGGCCACTTCACTGGAGGTAATCTTCTCCTTCTCCCCTTCCACCTCCGTTGCACTTTTCCCCTCGGGAGTTTTCCCCTGAAGGTTCTGTTGTTCTCTTTTCAGCCGCTCTTCATATGCCTTTCGATGCTTGTTAATATAAAAATTTAACTCCGGGGTACCCATGGTGGTGTTTTCCACTGAGATGGGCGTTCACGCGGTTTGGACGAAGAGATGTACAGAGAAGGCAGTGTTGCGTGGGATAGTTGCTACCCCTAGAAGAGAAACTGGGCTGAATTAAAAGGGGGAGTGCTTGCACAGGTAAGAGCAGGTAAAGCTGGAAAATTCAAGAGGGTATATAGGGATAGACGTATTCACGTTTTTACAAGGAAGTGGTTACACACGCCTAGCTATACTCATCTGCACGGAAGAAGATGACGTCTTGCGGGGGGTGGAGGTGTTTACCACTTCTACTATTAAACAAAAAATTGTCATACAAATTGGGAAGAGAAGCTTTTACACAAAACAGTGCTTCCTTAAACAGGGCGTGAGAGGGATGTACCTAACGAGATGCTCCCGAAGGTACTTTACTCGTTGAGAGGTACATTTACATATGTGTACATTGACCCATTTATCCGTTTGCGTTTCATCACGCTAACGGAGATAAGCACATGGGGTAGCAAGAAGGGGGAATATGCCTGCGTGGGGCATTTATCTCTACATCAACATTGCCACATGCACACACCCAATGTTCACTGGGCACGTCCAAATGAGTACAGTCGTTTTTCATTCGGACAAGATGCCCATGACGACTTTCAGTGCACAGCTAGGTGGCTATTCATCACGGATGGAGACACAGAAACATAACAAGGGTGGATAAACACATACGTTGACGTTTGGACAAGAGGATGTACTCATGTACGTATGTATGCACGCGTGTTTGTATGAATGGGTTGGGCAAGGCGACGCCATCCACGCACGTACATAGAAATGAACGAACACTAACTTTTATACAGCTACAGGTGCTTACCCTTGCGCAGCTGACCTGCTACACGTGCAGGAAAAGTATTGCCCATTGGGAAATGTCCTTTTTTTTTTTTTTTTTTTTTTTTTTTTTTTTTTTGGCGAACTGCACAGACGTGGCAACGAAGGGGAATAAGCAGAAATGATAAAAAATGGAACTACTTGGCCTCCATTCGTATGGGGCTATTCGCCATTGCGCAGGAAAACACGTCCTGATTTTTGAATGCTTTAAAGAAAAGGCAAAAAGGACTGCCTCGTCGACATTGTGATGTTCATTTGTGGACTGGGCAGCACGCCAATGGTATATAAGTAAAAATGCAAAAACGAAAAAAGGGAACGAAAAAAAGAACGAAAAAAAGAACGAAAAAAAGAACGAAAAAAGGAACGAAAAAAGGAACAAAAAAAAAAAAAAAAAGGAAAACATAAAAGCATAAGCGTAAGGGAAGTTATTGGGTCGCATTCATCCACATGGGCGCAATGGCTTTAGCTTGCCTCGGAAAATAAAAATAAAAAAAAAAAAAAAAAGAAAAAAAAAAAAAGAAAAAAAAAACGCGCATATGGGAACGTGTCGTTGGGTAAAGATGCTCAGTTGAGAAGTGGTACAGTTTAGGAGTCGTACATTTTAGCAGTGGTACGGTTTAGCGAGCAGTCGAACGGTTCCAGTAATGACACCACTACGTGGTTGATCCGATTAGTCACACCATTTTACATGGCCACACCGCGAGGCAAAAACTGCAAAATGCGACTTTGCGTCAGTTGATATATCCTCACACCGAACCAGTGATCAACTTGTAGCCATATAAAATATTGCACATGAAGTATTGCTCATAAAGTATTGCTCATAAAGTATTGCTCATAAAGTATTGCTCATAAAATATTGCACATAAAATATTGCACATAAAATATTGCACATAAAATATACACATCAAAATGGGCAACTCGATTTTGTTAAAGTGTACTAGGCGAGAAAAATTATTTTTTCCATTAAAAAAAAAAAAAAAAAAAAAAAGCTGTGATTATGAATCCTACACTTGCCGTGACGTTCCATTCATTCCATTTTTGACTTCCCTTCGATTTGAATTTTTTTTTTTTTTTTTTTTTTTTTCTCTCATCTTTTTGAACTCTTTCTTTCTCCACTGTTCCATTTGATGGTCTACTCTCTGCCCTTTTTGGCTACCCCTTCGACGGTCTCTTTTCACCTTTTTTTTTTTTCCTACCTAAAGTGACGTTGTTTCGCTTTGCGCGTCTTTCTCCTGTCGCCCGCTTCGTCATCTCATGTGTACGTGTACGGAAAAATTATCCGCACATGTGTATTTATATATATATATATATATTTTGTGATTTAAAAAAAAATCATTTCTTTAACAGCCGCTGCGGGCAAAAACGGGGGGCACACACATGGACAGGAAAAAAAAAGAAAAAAAAATATGAACGGTATACCATGAGCAATGAATAATGCCACACGTAACATTTGCTCCTCGCTCATTGTCCACTGATACATATTCTGTGCTATACGCTTCCATGTACTGGTAACGACGGAGATGATGTGAAGAGCAGGCAGTTGGAATAAAATAGTGAGTACAGAAATGGGTCTACAATGAAGTGGCCTACCAAAGTGACTCAATAAACTGATTGATCAAACTGACTAATCAAACTGCACTGATAAAATTGCACTGATAAAATTGCACTGATAAAATTGCACTGATAAAACTGCACTGAGCAGGTCACAAAAAAAAAAAAAAAAAAAAAGGTCAAATGGGGTCCCCAAATTGTTACACATTTGGCTGCGTCCCTTTGCCCTTATCGAAAGATGAAAAATGGTCAATTTTTAAAAGGGGAAAATCCTTACGAACAGGACAAGCGAGCAAATCGGTATAATAGTATCCTTCCACAGATGGCATATATGACTGCCCCTTTCTTAAGCGCGTAAATTGTGCAGTGTTGTGAAGAAGGGGGACGATCTCATCACACAAAAAGCAGTTCATTAGAATTATGCGGCATCGATCCTGCAGAGGCGAACAGGTGAGCAGACAAATGCAGTCACTGCACTCATTTGTGTCAGTTGTCAACATATTAGAACAGCCAAATTACCAAGCGCACTTCATCCTATCCTCTTCTGTACATATTCGTATGTGTGCATGCACAACATTTTTCGTGACGTAAAACAAAACCCCGCTGCATGTTCTTTTGAAGTATCGATGAAGGGGAGGTGAAGATATGAAGAAAAGGAAAAAAAAAAAAAAAAAAGGCTTCATTACGAGTTGTTTAATTGTTGCATTTGCTACTTACGCAAGTTGCGTATATATTCCACGTGGTTAGCTACTAAATCAATGAGAAAGAAACCACCCCTGTGATGTTCTTCTCCTGAAATTGCCACATTTTTGTGTGCTATGTTCAATTAAAAAAAAAAAAAAAAAAAAAAAAACGTCATAGGAAAAGAATACACACTCGTGAGAACTTCGGAAGGGAAAAAAGATTTGTGCATACGCGGTTCACAACACTGCACAAATAGTGACAACAACGTTACGCGTGTTCGTACACTCGTGTCGGGATAATGGCATCATAAGAGTATTCCTACCCACTATTTAAAAAAAAAAAAAAATTAAGGGACGAAGAAGAAATGGGTGTGCTACTTCCACCCACTCTACCACCTCACAAAAGTAGCAAATTTTGTGGGGAAAAAAAAAATATATATATATAGGGTGGTCTGAAAAATAGGGCTGTTTGAGAGGCAGCCCGCTCCACCATATCGTCCTATTTCCCCCCTTTGTTCGTTGAACCTGTGCGAGGGGAGGTTGTTTCCCTTTCCACATAAAAGATGAAAAGGTGTTTCTTCAACGTGCGCGCGAAAGTGAGTGTGCACCTAAACGGTAATGCCAGGGCCATCGAACAGACCAATCAAAGGAAAATATTTGCGAACACAAACGCAAGGTGGTATCGCCCATCAGGGGATACGAATGAGTTACGTTCTGCCCACTCTAGCTGCATGAGGAGCATAAAGGAAGGAAATCTTAATGTGCATGATCTTGATTTTATGAAATGCATTTTGCTAAATGATGAAAGAAAGTGGAACAAAGAGTCGCTCCCAGAGGAGCGCAGAACAGAATCAACACCCCAGTCTAAAATAATCACCATCGTCCTGAACAATACAATTTGCGCCCATTCGGCCAAAATTATTCCTAACTCGGATATATTAATATGCGCCGATGGAGGCGCCAATAGGTTGTACAACTGGTGTCAGTCGTTAGATAGGGAGAGAAACGCAACCCATAAGCATAGTTCACCGAAAGGGGAAGAAGACAAAAACACAGCGCTGTATGCATTGCACCAAAATGAGCATTCGCAGCACGTGCACGGACGACACACTATCGCTGATTTATTCAACATGCCAGTGGAAGAAACGAAGAAGATGCTGAGGTATCCCACCGAAATAGTGCCCCACATAATTTGCGGCGACTTTGATAGCATAAGTGAACATGTGTACAGCTACTACAAAAACAAGTCAGTCATATTCGAAAAGTGTGCCAACCAGGAAAATACAGACCTTGATAAATGTATCGACGTGATACGAGCACACATCCGCAAGAATGACAAAATATTAATTTTAGGAGCCACAGGAAACAGGTTTGACCATACGTGTGCAAATATTTCTTGCCTATACAAGAATGCATCCCTAAATAGTTTGTACTTAATTGGGGAGAATAACTTCCTCTTTTTGCTCCAGCAAGGAAGTCATATTATACACGCAAGTCCCGACATCTTTTACAAAGGCTGCGGCATTTTACCCATTGGCGGAAAGTGTACAATTAAAACAGAAGGGCTCAAGTACAATTTGAATGATGAATGCTTGAGCTTCGATACTCTTATTAGTTCGTCAAATGAAGTTGTCCAGAGGGAGGTAAAAATTTTTACCGATTCTCCTGTGGTTTGGAGTGCCCAGTTAAGGGGTGGGGAAGATCATGTGCGGCCCTGCACACACAACTAGCTAAAATGTGCCCATGTGTTTTTTTTTTTTTTTTTTTTTCCAGCTATTCATAATATTTGGTGAGTATGTGACAAAATGGCTAGCTGCCCTAAAAAAGGCTGCAATTGCGCGTAACAAAAAAATAAACGGCAGGAGGGGGAGAGGCCGCCGTGCTATGCGATTGGCACGTCCGTGTACACCTCATTTTTGTTCTGGGACTTCTTCTTAACCTTCTTCGTTTCGAATGTGTGCTCAAAGTTGGTGTCGTTGTCGTACTGGTGTATTTTTTTCTTCTCCTTCGCGGTATGATCATGAGTAAAGTTTGTTGTTCCGTAGCTTGACGGCGCCGCCGCCCTGCGTGAGTCTCTCTGGGTGTTGTTGGATTGACCCTCCTTCTGTTCGTTATTTCCGGACCTGCTAATTAAAATATCAATGGTGAAGGGATAAATGTTAACTTCCTTCCTGTGCACAATGTCCAGGGATAACAACGCATTGGAGACTTCAATGTGGAAAGTGGAGCTATCTGGAATGAACACCTTCTCCTTCGAGTTGTCCTTCTTCGTTTTGCAAATATAATACAAATTGTTCAGAGTGCTTTTACTGATGTATTTTTTGGGAATGATATCCGTCTCGATTGTATGTAGTAAAATGCTGTGTCTTCGTATAAGTAGCGAAAGCAATTTTGGGGATTGCGTTTTTTTGAAAGCATTGTAAATTAAATTTACATAAATGGGAAGGAAGTGAAAAATGCATTCCGATGATAGCAAGCTCGTGATGACCATGGGCATCCACAACACACCTCTTATATCGATGCCTTCACTACGTATAGTATTCCTTAAGTGTACAAAAAGTTTGTCCAGTTCTTCTACATAATCCAACTTTCCCGCCGCAATTAATGCGTACGCACACAGATATTTGTTAATTACATATTTTTTCCTTTTTACATTCCGTTTGTTTTGTTTGTCCTCATAGACAGTGTTGCAACTCGCCATATGGTGGTCACCTCCATCCGGAAAGCAGTCATCTTGCACGGCTGTATCGCTATTGTAGTGTGTGCTGAAATTTTTTTTTTTTTTTTTTTTTTCGCTCTCCCATTGTAAGTATTGCCCTTTTACCTGTACACACATATCGTCCAATTTTCTCTCCCTCTCTTCCAAATAATTATTTATCTTTTCATACGCCATTTTTAACAACTCCTCATCTCGAATCCTCACTTTGGAAAATGCATAAATTATTTTGATAATATCAATAGAGGAAAATGTTTCAAAGTTTCTCTTCATATGTTCACAAATCGTTTCGTAAAAACTGACATCCTCCAAAGACGCGTCCGCATAAGTATTCACAATGATGGTAATTTCGTTTGGTGTGTATGTATGTACATAATTCTGTACATATTTTGCCAACATGAACATGCAGAATTCGTCTACATGTTTGCACGTCCCGATGGTGAAAATATAATTTGTTATCATATGATGTGTCATTAGTTCCAAATTCTCACAGATCAGGTCAGAGTGGGCGTACAGAATATTGCTGTCTATGTGGCTGAACAGATATTTCGCCATGTAGACTAGCAGTACCTTCTGAAGTAGGATATTCTTGATGGTTATCAGGTTGTTCTTTATGTGCTGACGGTGATCCTTCCTCAGGTAAAAGCGACTGTCTTCACCTTGCGCTATGTTTTCAGCCCACTCATCTTCTTCACCATCTAATTGGTCTCCCTCCTCGTGGACCACGACGCTCGTACTGTGGTTTGTCCATCCGGGTGCTACTCCGTTGATTGGTTCGACTTCAAGGCCAAGTGGATCCTCCCTGGGATGATCGGTCTGAATGCCACTCCCAACTGTGGCAGCACTCCCGTCCACGGTGTCTCCCCCCCCGGAAAGGGGCTCCCCCGTTTCGTCTGACCTGTTAAGGTCGTTGGTAATTTTGTTAATAACATTAGCATATTGCGACAAGCGGTTCACGATGCCTGCGTAAACCTCCTTATGTTTCACTTCGTTAATACACATGAGAAGCAGGTAGTCATACAGATGGAGGAACGAAATGGAATCTAGCTTAGAATAAATCCCCTGACATAAGGTCATGAAAATGTCTTGCAACATTTTTTTATTAACGTAATCTTCATTTTTGTATAAAACCTCCGATGTGCCTGCACACTTGACAATGTTGCTTTTGTCATTTGACATGCAAATGTTGTTATGGTGCAAGATGGACAATAGGAGGAGACCATTTTTTATTTCTTGCGCAGACAAAATTCTGTACTTAACATGTTTCAATATCTCCATAAACCCTTTACTGTTTCTTCTGTTAACATAATGATAGAAAATATTTGTGTCCATGAAGTAGGAGTCAGCTTCAGTTTCCTTTGCTCTCCTCAGATTGATATAAGTCAAAGGGAATAACAAGGAGCAGTAATTCACATGCTCCTTGCTTATCACTCTCTCCTTATAATTCAAAATGTCGCATTTTTTTAGTCTATAGATAAATTTGTGCATGTTATTATTCAAGAGAGCATTCATAGAAGGGTTGTTTCTGCTTGTTCGTATCAGTTCATTTCTGTTGATTTTCGGTTTCTCAATATTGTGAATGTAGTAGACGTTGTTTGGTCCACTTGTGTGATGACTCTCATTTGCCGCGGTGAGAGGAGTACCCGCACTCTTCTGGCCCCCTCCCTTCGAACGTAAAAAATGCACCACAGATGTTGTGTCCACCACGTACTTCAAAATGTTGCGGCATTCTATCACCTCAGAAAGTGAACACTTCCTTTTTAACGTCCCACTGGTTAGTAATTCATAATCCCGCATCAGCTCCGTGGCATCCTTTTTACTATAATGCAAAAAGAAATTCTTTAAATCTCCTTCATTTTTCACATTTTCTATATCGTCGTACTTTCCTCCTTCATCGTTCGGTCCGCAGCTGGGAACGCTAACGAAAGAGCTCTTCCTCGAGCCATTTATTTTGAGATCATGCAGCAGCCCCGTCTTTCTGTGGCTACACTTCAAGTACCCAATCCGCATTATTTACTTTCCGAACTTCTGGCGGCTATATATAGGGGGAGGTGGGGGTGGTTCCTATACACTTCTCCCACAGGGCAATTACACACATTAATTTATGAACACATATATACTTATCACTTGTGTTCTGTGAGATGGGCGAGGGCTGTGAAACTGCCTCACGCTGCACCATGGACAGAAGAAGAAAGAAAACCTATTGTTTCTTTGCACATTGAGTAGACACTCACATCAACGTAGGACTCGAAGCAAGGTTGGGCCTCTTTCCTACTTCACCCCCTTTAGAAGTTACACCATAGGTTTAGATCAACGCTTGGGAGGGGGGAATACTATAGTCATTTCATTTGGCTAGCTGGGGAGAGGGGGAATAGAAATATCTACACGACAGTGTTTTTAAGATCTACTTCAAATTTCCTCGTAAGTAGAGCCTAATGAATTCACCTGGCCGTTTCGCCTGATTTGTTTTGCCTGGTTGTTCCGCCTTGGTCTCATTCTATACAGTAGCAAATAATAAATTTTCCCCTGTGACGGTCGATATACATTAAGGCGCTCTAACATACGACGCGGCTTCCACATCTCACATGTCGAGTGAGCCGCTTGTGTTTGCTTCGAATTGGTGTGACAACTGTAAACGGCTACTCTCTACCTGGGGAGTTTTTTTTTCTTTCCCTTTTGATGTTTTTTTTTTTTTTTTTTTTTTTTTTTTTTCTCCTGTATTAGCGCCCTTTCGGGGAAGCTCGTCACGGCTGCCACTTGCCACTCGGTGCACGCCACGCGCAATACAACTGGATGCTGCACCGCCGCTTCTCTTTTCTCCTTGCCCTTCATGCGCGTCGCAACGATGCGGCATATGAAGAAAAGGAACCTTCTAACCAAGTGTTGATAGAACCTCCCGGAAAATAACAAAAAAAAAAAAAAAAAATGCCTTCGAGTTGTTTGTCATTTTTCCAGATACCCATCTTTTCGAGGCATTCTAGCCATTTGCCATAACACCCGGGGGATAAAACGCCCCCTACCTTACCCCCTCCAATATTCCATTCTTAAATACGGCGCAAAGGAGCATGTGTTGGTTTACTTAACATCCTTTTTTTTTTTTTTTTTTTTTTTTTTTTTTTTTTCTTTTTTTTGTGGTCTCGACTTGGGTATTCCCTCCCCAGAAGATACCCTGCCGTCCCGCTAAACGGTTATCATTTTTTCCCATCCACCCCCATATAAGTGTATCCACCGCAGGATGGTTGTGGTGGATGGGCAATTCCACATTGGAAAACTTGCGCTGTGGTTATCACATCTGCAAGGCTATTTAAATCATCTGGTCCATTTCTGAGGAATACTTTTTCTCGAGAAATGTTCTATTCTTAGCCGAAGTAGTGCAACATCTGGTGATAGTAGTTCATATCTATTAGTATCCCATTTGTAGACCTCCTCCATGATTTGCCCCTACCCCAGAGCAGGTTAACAGATGCACTCCCTCCTTCGCTGCTAAGCAATTAACCTCTTTTTTTTTTTTTTTTTTTTTTTTTTTTTCTCTGCACACCATTACACGATGGAGGAAGGAAAGACAAAGTGCCACATCAAACTAAAAAAGAGCGACCAGAATAGTGGCAGCAGGAAAAGAAAGACACTAGATGTATTTGAAGGGTCACATTATAGCCATGACGAGGAGAATAATAAAAATGAGCCTGAGGAAAGGGCAGCTAGAAAAGCACAAAAAATTAGGGGCATAAAAAATGGAGAAATTATAGCGGAGCCAAGTAACGACCTGGAGAAAGAAGCCAATTCTGCAACATCCGATTTTATTCGTTCCTTACAGGAAAAGCTTGAGCGAGTTCAAAGTAAGAAGAAAATTGTTTATTTGAATTTTCCAAAAAAAGTGGGATCCGGGTTAAGTAATAAACAGTCTGATGAGGAATATATCCGAGGCAAACCTTCGGATGGACCTAACGAGCTGTCAGGAGGTTCCGCGGATGGAAATAACAGAAATGATGATTCGCACGAAAAGGAAGACTTAGCAGGATTAGCAAAAGATGATGATCTAGCAACTGGCGGCGAATTAGAAGCAGATACTGATTTAGGAGCGGATGACCGATTAGTAGATGACGCCGAACTGACGGCCGAGTTCCACCTGAACAGAAACGAGCAAGACAAATCGCACAAATACCATATCTCGGAGAAGAGCCTAACATATAAGAGGAAACTCTTCCTGGAAAAATTCAACAAAAATCAGAAGGAATCCATTTTTAAAAATGAAATGAACATGTACACAGATTTTGATGACCATCACATCCAAGTGGAAAATTACGGGAAACGTATTTTGAAAAAAATGGGGTTTAACGAAGAGGTTTACAATAAGTATATAAATCAGTACTACCAGGAACGGAGCGACAAGAACTACTTTGACAAGATATATGACTCGTTCCAGGCTAGGGAGTTTCGGTTTACGGGTGTGGGTGCAGAGGAGGAGATGAGGGAGAATATGCAGCGAATTCGGGATGGGGAAAGGGGCAGAAATAGGAGCGCAGGTAGAAACAGGAGCGGAAGTGGGAGCCAAGATGAAGAAGACAACAGAGAGAGGAGAAAGAAAAGGCGAAACGGAGAAAAAGAACGAGGTGATAAGCCTGAGGACAACGCCCAGAGGAGCAGTGGTAAATCGGAACACGGAGAAGAAGCCACATGCGCAGAACCCAGCCCCAGTGACAAGACGGATAACCTATTCGAAGGATTAATTGTGAAAATAAATTTAAAGACACATGAATTTTACAAACGGAAAGGGGTTATAGTTTACACGAAAAGGAGAAGAAAAAGGAAGACGAAGACGAAGGACAGGAACATGAA
The DNA here is from genome assembly GCF_000006355.2 of Plasmodium knowlesi strain H. NCBI lineage: Eukaryota > Apicomplexa > Aconoidasida > Haemosporida > Plasmodiidae > Plasmodium > Plasmodium knowlesi. The sequence goes on along the minus strand of NC_011908.2, from coordinate 952,862 downwards.
GGAGACCGAAGAATCCAGTTGCATGCTGGGGTTATTACTTTTTAAGAACCATAAATATATCCACCTTTACAAAGAAATGGTGAAGAAAAAGATAAAGGACTACCTGTCGTGGAAAGCAGGAGATTATCACAGTGGAGATGACTCCAGTGTAGACAGCCACGAAAATGAAAAGAAAAAATTTTGGAAAATTTTCCTTAAAGAACTAATAAAGAAGGTGAAACATGATAGGGACGATGATGGTGGGGTGAGAAATAATGAATCGAAAGAACCATTTCACCTTACCGAAGTGAAGTCCAAGTATGTCGAAACGAGCATCAGTGAGGACACGGTCAAATGCAAGGTTGTCGGGAGAGGTATCCACCTATCCAAGGGAGACATGTCTTTGTATAAACAAACTGTCAAGCTGAAAAAAATCAAGGGTGATCACGCGCACGTCCAAGTCCAGGATGGACACCTTTTGAAGCTATCCCTGGATGATATTTGTCAATACATAAATCATGTGTGATTTGGAAGCGGTACTATGAATAATACGTGCATGCCGCTAATTTGGGCTTTTCCCATCGTATAAGCATAAAGGTCTTCCCTTTCTTTTTTTTTTTTTTTTTTTTTTTTTTTTTGTTTACCTGTATTCATCTGATCGCTTTCAATAGGAAGGCTAGGATAGATCCCATTTTTAGTATCAACATTGTAGTTTTTTTCTTTTTTCTGAAACAACTGTTGACAATTCATTTGAAAAGCAGCCCACTTATGTGGAAGTTTGTTTAATTTGATTTAAAAGAAAAAATTTACAGTTTTGGGTCGCACGACGGATGGATACCACAGACACTGTAAACTTGATCGACACGTCAGGCACGAAAATGCGATCATCGATAGAATGAACAGGGAAGGCGAATACACAAAAACGAATTGATGTGTGTGTAGATGTTTAAGACGAAAAATAGGCACAATGATGAGGCGCAAAAACAAGACAATCGCCTTAAACTTTTTTTTTAAAAAGGTCTCACGCACATAAAAAAAAAAAAAAAAAAAAAAAAAAAGGACGAGAGGGGAGCGGACTGCCACGAAGAAAACTTCAAATAATGAATATCACCCCCCTCTCACTCTATGGAAGCAATCTGCATGATTATTCAGCGCAGATAATTTTAATTACGTTAAACGCGTACATGCGTATAGACATAAAAAAAAGGAAAACTGGAAAAAAGGCGGATGAAAAAGGAGAGGAAATTATTTCACTTTTCTGGGATCCATTTTACATCCTTCTCTCTGTTCACCCTCTTTTTGCTAACCATCATTTTCCACCACAAAATCGACTTCCCTCGGCACGAAACAGAATAAGCGCTGCGAATGAAAAAGGAGAAAAAAAAAAAAAAAAAAAAAAAAAATTGAAAAAGCTTGCCAACCGCACAAGGAAAGTGGGTGTTCTATGCAGCTGGAAAGGGGGCTTTCCTATAGACACACTACCCCTCTTATGCACCGCTTCCTAACCTTCAAAAGAACGACTTCTTCATCTTAATCAACTTCTTCTCTATTTTCATTCTGTTCAGAATGAGAGGAAGTTTCTGGAAGGTCATCTGTCTTCCCTGCTGTATGTACCATTCCACGTCGTCGTAGTTTGACACGCTGATTAACTTGAAGTGCCTGAGGTAGAGGCGCTTCGGGTGCAGGGTGATGTCTCCGTTGTAATTCTGCAGGGTGTGTGTGTATGTATGTATGTATGTATGTATGTATGTATGTGTGTATGTATGTGTGTATGTATGTATGTGTGATGAAGTGGAAATGGATGTGAAGAGAGAGTGACATGAGGAAGACGAAGCGGATAACATAAAAATTGCCTTACAAACTGCTACTCCCCCCCCAAGGGTTGCTTTTTCCCCTCACCTGCATCGCGATGGAACCGGCGTTCAGACCCCGGATTGTAGGAGACAAGTCCAGCAACGCCATGAGCCTCAAAATATATCGCATGTTCTCTTTAAATAATATTTCCATGGACGACATTAGAAATCCACCCCTCCAATGACCAGAGTTACCCCTCCATTTTACGGGCTTCCCGGCTTCCCCGTGAACCCGAACCCCTGTGAACGGGAATACATGAGGATTCACCTGCGAAACGATTTTGTACTTCACCGATAATATCTGATTCAAATTATGGGCCGGAATGTCGCTTTTCAGGGATCCATCATGGAAGTAGGTATTCTTGAACTGCACGCTGTTTATTATGGTATACTCCTCGTCAAGGAGATTTATATTTTTGTATTCATTGAGGTCTATGCACTCATTCGCTTTGTTATTTCGTTCATCTCCTTCCGAATGGTTCTCTTCATCTGCGTCATTTTGATCCTTTCCTACATCTTTGCAACCTCCTTCCACCGTTCCGTTTTTGCTCCTACCCTTGCTCTGTAAGGTGTCCACGCTATTGGTATAGGTCGTCGCGCTATTCGTGCCTGGAGGAACCACCCCTGTGTCTTTTCCCCCCTTCTTCCCTTTTGAGTCATCTGAGCATCCCGACAAGTTCAAGTTCAAGTTCAAGTTCAGGCGCACGCTCTGGAAGGGATTACCCTTGCCAAAAATCCTCTTCCTCGCATCCCCCTCATCTTTCCCGCGTACCAGGAAGTTCTTCTTCCGCGTGTTATGTGTACCCTTGGAGAGTTCGCCTTTTCCTGAATCAGACTGCGTGGCGCTATCCGACAACACGCTCGAATGCTTGGAATGGCTCGTATCGCTTGTTCCACTGCTTTCTTCAATATCACTTGCAGGACTGGCCGTGGTAACCCCGCTGGGCCCAACCTCTGTCTCCCTCAAATGGCTCGTCTGCTTAAAAGCACTATTGCTATTGAGGATGAACTTGGCATTACTCACCTCCTTAACGGACATGAATCTATGCACGTTTTCTCTGTTGTACTTTTTCTCCAACAATTTAAATGGCTGCAGGAGGTAAGGAAAAGAACAGCTAGCCAACACAGCAGTATAAATTAACACATTTGGACTGTTCATATAATTCAAAACCATATGTCCATCCTCATCACATGGGAAATTACTATTTCCAGACTCTGCTCTCGTGACAGTTATATTTAACACCAAGTTCGTTTTAATGAAAGCCTCTAGAAATGTCATGTCACCATAGAGGTTATGAATAAGCTTCACAATTTTATCGATGTCGTAAAAATTTCCCTTTCGATAAATATTAAAAAATGAGTAAAGCCAATTTTCGGATGAAAAACAAGAAACTATTTCATAAATGAACTCGATGTTAAATTCCTCTAACAACTCTTTGTTCGTTCTAGAGCACACCCATGCTGCGACAATGCTTCCTGCTGATGTCCCACATATAATTTGCGGAAGAATGTTGTCTTCGAAGTTTGGCACGAAATCATCTTGGTTTGCGGGGGGGATACTACTCTTGGAGGGGTTATTTGAGAAGCCATTTGGGCTGGGCCTCTCGTCTCCCTTGATGTGGTTATTCATCTGGCGGGGGGTATCCCCTTCACCATTTCTATAACTTACATTGCTACCATCACGTTCATTACGTACATTACGTACATTACCTGCATTGCTACCATCACCTTCATTACGTACAGTACCCGCACTATTTCCATCACGTGCATTCCTTCCCACTGTCTCACCGCCCCCCTCACCGATCACAGAGGCCAAGTCCACCTCGCACAACGAGGAGTTGCTACTACTGAAGGTGAACTCACCCGAGCTTCCCTCGCTAGGAATACTTATGGGCGTCGTTCCCTCACGCTTCTCCCCCTCCATAGGGGTGTATCCCGAATTCTTGCAAAGGCGGCTGCCACTAAAAAGGAATTTCTTAATTAGGTCTACTTTGCTCGTCTTTCCTTTTTCTCCATTTGCCGATCTCTTTGCATCCTTCCCTTTCGATGGCTTAGCATCTGGGGGGTGGGGCCCTACTTTTGTTCTGCACCCAACACTTTCGGCATGGGTGCCTCCTTTATCTTTAGATGCGCAGCTCGCTCTACACTCCTCCTGGGTTTGTGTATTCTCCTGATTACTAAGTTGACTTGGCTGATTCGGTTGACTAGTCTCACCAGGTTGAGCAGTTTGCCTCTCCTTCGCAGATTCATTCCCTCGAGTAGGCTCCATCCGAGTAGGCTGCGCACCCCCGGCCGAGCACTCCTCAAAATAGTTTACATTAATTGACGATTTTAGAAAAACCTCCAGGACGCCAAAATGGTGGAGACCTAAAATGGCGCCTCCGCTGAGAAACAAAGCAGTATTCCCCCACTGGCGAAAAATATCCTTAAAAATTCGCTTAATCAATAAATATTCATCGGAGAATACATAACTCAAGTTGGTTTCCTTCTGTTGATGCACATAGCGATCTACATATTCCAATCCATCCATCACATGCGTTATAAAATCAGTTACTATAATATGGGGAGTAGAATATGTCTTGCAATAATACTTCTCCTTAAAAATAGCCTTAATGGTTGGTGAGGTAGCTACTTTTATATCTTCCAATAGCCTCAACACATCATTGTTCTTCATATTTTTTTTTATTCTCTGGGTTGTTTTTTTTAGTAAATTCACATCATATGTATTTATATAATCATCATTTTCATTTATGTGAATTGTTTTCCCTGTCAGTTCATCCATTCGATATGCATATTTTATGTAATCTTTGTAACTACTGCATGACCGCATTAGTCTGTCTATCTTAAAAATGCTTTCTTCTGCCTTGTCTATGCCTTGTGGATGATACATATTGTCATGCGTTCTTTTTCTTCCATTGCATTTTCCAGACTGATCGTGTGACTCACCATTTGCCCGACCTTCTGCCTGACCACTTGACCTCCTCCTCAAACATCGACAAAAATCAGTGTACTTTGTTATCAGGAAAAATGCTACATTTTCGCAAATAAAGATACAGAACCTTATCAATATATATATAAAGGCGTTCAGGAAAAATACAATCAAGAGGATTATAAAAATAGGCAATTTCAAGAAATAGTGTGCACTGAGCTTTTCATAGTCCAACTTCTTCTTCCTTTTCTTTCGCTTCTTCTTCAGCGAATCTAGACTGAATTCGGGCGTTTTCATTGTGCCTTGGCATGTGTCACAGGATGTTGTCCATGAAGAACAAATGGAACGAGCAAAGGGGGGCAAGAAAGGGCGGGAAGGAGACGGAGAGTAGGTGCCTGCATACGAGTGTGTACAACTCTATGTGAATACACATGTGAGCACCCCTCTCCTTTGCAGGGGATACGCGGCGGCTACGCGGCGAGTACACGGCGGAATAACGAATTTACAAAACTTGTGCCTCGACAGGAGCGACACATTCAGGCGAGGAGCAGTCGATGTGCTCAGCCAATAACTGATAAAACGAAATAAAAAAAGAAAAAAAAAAAAAAAAAAAAAAAGTCGGAGGAACAAGGCGGAGGGTAAATCCACGGGGAGGGCAAAAAAAGAAGGAGAGATAAGGTTTAGGGTTGAGTGGCTTACAGAAGTTTCAAACCATACTCAGATGATCTGTGTGAATGACAGTTATGCTTACATTTTCCCGTTCGCGCTTTGGGGCGTTCACGCTATTCTTTTATGCGTTATCTCCTCAAGTTGGAGCGCAGGTGCGAGTGCAGGTGCAAGCGGCAGCTCTTGCAAGGGTGCTTATGTTATGGGCACATGTGCATACCTACATGGGTGCTCTCTGTTTGAGCAGGGGCAGCGGTGCCCACTGACAAACACAGTAATACGCACAATGGTAGGTAGAATAGTACATGCAAAGATATGCACGAATGTGATCCCGACGTGTGCTCTACCTATGGTGCCTGCCATGCATACGATAAGTACACATACACCAGTATACGTACGCGGAGAACCCACAGGGAGTTATCACTAAACAAATGGTTAATCCGTATACGTCTTCGGGAGTTGTGGCTTAAAAAAACGGCTAACATTTACACCATGCAGGCAACACGGAGCGAATTGAGATAATAAGAAAAAAATGGAGAAGTGAGAAACTAAAACAAAAGCGAAGAATTCAAAAAGACGAAAAGGAGGGAAGTGAAAACTTTCTTCCAGGATGGCAAAACGATAAACACACAAAAATAAATATGTTCGCTCTGCTGCGCAACAAATGATGGAACGAAAAAAAAAAAAAAAAAAAAAAAAAAAAAAAAAAAGCAAGTAGGTTTAAGTCACATTATGCTGAAGGAAGTCCTCTGGAGTGAAGACCCACAAACTTAATTCAAATGATGAATTGGAGGCACAAACATGCATAATCACTAAGAGGCAAACTCAGGAGCAATCGTCGTCGGTGCCTCGATGATATCGGAACAACAGACAATCTCCAAGAGGCAACTTTAAAAAAAGGGGTGTCCATTTGCGTACTTTCATATACAATCTTGCAAATGGCTTACGTTTAAATGTTTATTTTTTAACTAGTGACAAAAATACAATGATGTTCTTCTCACCGAAGCAGAGCAAACAACTTCGTGAAAAATGAACGATCACATGTAGACCTTTGCCCCGCCCCAAAGTGAGACAACAAAATGGGGCAAAAGGTTAAACCACTGGACTCTTTCCACGGGGGAGGGTAAGAAGTTCGCAGATAAGTATACACATGAGGGTAAAAGCATATTTGTATTGCTCGCTCCAATTGGGGAGGGGAAAAGAATGTCATTTACTACTTTCAGGTAACGATTATCCTCTTCTCAGTTGTTTTCACCGTTAAGTGAAGAGAAATTCGTTGGCATATGCGACTCTCAACCTGTTCACACTTGAACAGTTGCGTCCTTTACGCATTTCGCATGTCCGTGTTGTGGAAAAAAAATAGAAAGAGTAAATAAAATAAAATAAAAAACGCGTGCGTGAATGTGTACAGATGAACATATGAACATATGAACACCTTTGAACATGTAATTACATGTACACACTCACATATGTGTACTCCCGTGCACCCCAGCGCGATCGTACACAAATGATGGAGGTTAGAAGAGGAGAACATACAAAACTATTTCGTAAGACGCAAAAAAAAAAAAAAAAAAAAAAAAGAAAAAAGAAATTGCAGTGGAAAGGAAAAAAAAAAAAAAATTGACAACTTAAGCATTCACCTGGGTATTTCCCAAGCAGCAATATACATAACCGATCATTTTGCAAATATGGAGAAGGTGGAAATAATAGGCGATGATATCTGCGTTGTGTTTTGTTCCACCTTTGTATATGCTACATTGAAAGGGGTGATAAATAACTTTTCTCATTTCGATATTTTACACGAGAATAAAAAGATGAGCAGGGAATTTTTTTTTTTTTTTTCCCCTTTCCATAACGTTTGTTAATTTTGTGTCCCATTTGACTACTTCTTTAAAAGGTTAGTATATTTTTTTTTTTTTTTTTTTTTTTTTTTTTTTTATTAACATGTTCAGGCAATTAATTTACATTTTTGTTCCCTGTTTGGAATGGGTATTTTAATTTTGGGGAGGACGAAGAACAATAGGAGGTGTATCAAAGGCATATCCTTCGAGTGAGCGTTAATTACACGTGTATTCGATGGTGACGGAAAGTTCGTTGAGGTACACACCCCAACGTGGAAGCAGGAGTTGACAGAATGGTAGGAGGAAGAAGTTAAATTGCCTGGTAAGGTAGTTTGTGTCCATCCCCACTCACACCCACAATACGCATGTGTACATTTGGTAATTTTTTACCAATATGGGGAAAGACATAAGGCGGTACAAGGTTGTGGTACTTATGGCGAGGATCCCCCTCGTCTGTCGCGTTCAACTGTGTATCCCCTAATGTGGCATGTGACGTGCCTGGTTCCGCAAAAGCTAACTCACATGTGTGCATAGGCATATATATGCATATGTATGTATTTATTTTATTCTTTACATGGGAGCAATTGAACAAAAGGAGCATTGAACCGAGGGGTGGAGGACATGGCAGCTTAACAAATCGCCAAGTGACTTAACCTGATTTACTCCCTCCACTTTCATTTTCCCACGATCTCTTAATAATGATTAAAAATGGGGTCCTAACGCGTAGCCATCACTGCAACGTTGTGGACGGACATATAAATGCAGGTGGAGAGAAAAGCTATTAAAAAAATTGGCATCCTAATGGTATCTCCAACTGGATTTATTATACAGGGTGAGTACCTGGAAAAATTAACCAAGGGCGTATACATGGGAAGGTAAATATATAAACTGATAAGAACTGCTCTGAGCAGGTTCAGTGTGGTTCCCTTTAAAGAATTGATGTGGGCGCAATATCCCACGAGTCCTACTGCTCTTCTAACCGCGCCTATGCGTAGGTGTCTCCACGGGCTTAAGTAAATAGCTACCCACGCAATGGTTACATGATCCTTGGCATGCACCTGCAAATCTGCAGTGCATCTCGCCGTTTCTACTTGGAAGTCGCTCGGCACAAATGTCTCGACTCCACCCCCCCCAAACATGTTGTACATCGAGAAGGAAGGATCATAACTGGTGGGTAACCTTTTGAATGTTTGTAAAGATGGAACAATTATATCCACCATGAAGGATTACCATTCAGGTGATTCAAAACACAAAAGATGAATTCACGTTATAAGGGAGGAAGGCGTACAAGAAAGAGAAAATATGATGAGAGAAGGGGAAAAAAAAAAAAAAAAAAAAGTGGCTGCTTATTCAATATATAGATTAGCGTGAAGTTTTCCTGAACTCCGTGCTGAGAAGTTATACGTACAAATATGGCACTAACTATCCCCACAGAAGGTAACCTGTAAACTTGCGCGAGCAGAGTTATTTGTAGCGGCGCGTTGTACAATACATGAGATATACAACGTGGGTTAAAGAAGTAGTAATGCGAAGTTGCGATCGCGTCGAAGGGTAACAAATACGTAGAAGAAAAATATTTGTACATGTAAAAACGTGCATATATTTGTATATATATATATATATATATGTATATTTTTTTTTCCTTTCGAGGAGCTCCAAATAGTGAATAAATCGACTTTTGTAGGCGTAACTTTTTCTGTTCCCATTGAAGTGACGTCAAGAGGCAAAAGGAACACAAACGCTTTTTATTTTTCTTAATAAAATAAGTGCGTAGTAAATATAGTATTAATATTGTACCCGCCATTTTTTTTTTTTTTTTTTTTTTTTTTTTTTTCGCCCTCTTCGGATTTTTCATGTTTCTTTCTTTTTGAATGACGCAGAAATGAAAATTGAGTTCGCCTGACTTTGCAGCTTTTTTTTTTATTTTTTTATTTTTTTTTTATCCCTTGATCGTAATTTTTATGTTTTTTTAAATTTTTCCTCCATCGCAGTATAAGTATATAAATATATATATATGCTTGTATATGCATATGTTCATGATCATATGTACGTTTGTACATCCATTTTTGCGTGCCCGCGTCGGTCGTTTGACAGGCATGTGAAGGTGGTACTTGCGAGAGGTTTCTCACATTACAAAGTGGCCTTTTTTTCGTTCCATTTTTTGAGTACCATTTTAGGGTATGCGTTTTCTCCTTTTCTCCACTCTTGCCTATCGCTCTTCCGCGTGACCATTTGGGCTCCCCACTGTTAATTGCACTTACGAGGTTGAAGAAGGTTTTCCGCTCGCCAGCTGCACTATAATTTGTTGGGCATTTCCCATCTCTACATACGCAGTGGGAATACCAGGTGCACAGGGAGGAAGGGGCTCATATCCATCGTGAAGGCTGAACGGGATATTGTGCAACCCTACTGAATTTTCATAAGGGTCACGGAGAAACACATCTTGTGGGCACACCTCACCAGAACGTGCCACCGGAGGATAAGGACGTAGGATTGGTCCTATCAAATTGAAGCGGAAGTAAACGAAGCGAACCTAAGCAAAACAAAACGAACCGTTGCGAATCCTATTGTATCGCCGGGGAGAAGCAACACCAAGTAAACTACATTAAATGGATCCAATGAACCTAGACCAAATGAATCACGACAAGGGAAACAACAACGGGCCAAATTTTAGTGTACCCGTTGAAGACATAAGCACCATCGACAAGGAATTTAGTGATTTGCAAAAGTTGAAGGTAAGCACTACCTACGGCAGTTTTTAGCCTTCTCCCCATTTGTATGTGTTGTATACTTTTCACATGTCCCATCATGTAGAATGCTGTTATCCGTCTGCACCACCATGTGGATCATCCATAAGAAGCAGATGCATCTCTTTTACCTGTGTAGTTTTACCTGTGTAGGGCTCCCCATTGGACCCTATTCCCCTTATCCTTGTTTCTACCCCACTCATTCGAACATTTTTTTTTTTTTTTTTTTTTTTTTTTCCTCCGTACACATTTTCCGTCCAGATGATGAATGAAGGTGCAGACATGCAAATGAACCACTCGGGTGGCCTCGACTCGCACGAGATGGAGCAAGAGGAGATAAACAACCGATCCATATTTGTTGGGAACGTAAGAATTAAAGTGGTCACATGGTAGTGGCGAGCAGGTTGCATATAGCAACTTGTGTGAATGTACACATACTGTACACAATCCACCGATTGTTGTACTTCATCCCCCTCCACTACCTCAATCATTTCTTCCCATCATTACGTTTACCTGTTTTGGGCTTCTTCCCCTACGTCTAGGTTGACTATTCTACCCAACCGGAAGAACTACAGTCTCTTTTTTCGGAGTGCGGTCTAATAAACCGAGTGACCATATTGGTGAACAAAAATACGGGACACTCAAAGGGGTATGTCAAACAACTAATTATTCTGTGTGTACATGTGAGAAACACCATACGTGCATTCTTTCAGCGCCCTTATTCATATATTTTCATTAATAATTATATTTTTTCTTATTCATTTATTCACTTTTATTATATTTTTTTTTTTTTTATGTATTTTTTCCCCCCCTTCCCAGATATGCCTACATTGAATTCGCGGATGCGTCATCCGTACGAACGGCACTATCCCTATCCGAGTCCTTTTTCAAGAAAAGACAAATTAAGGTACGTCGGGATGGGCGAGAGGAGTTTTTATCTGTCCTTGTCACCGTCTGTAATCAGTGTGCATGTCGAATAGTATACTTCCCCCCATCCAAGTATATTTGCACAGACGGCTAGACACACTTCCTTTTTTTTTTTTTTTTTTTTTTTTTCATTCTGCATCACAACAGGTTTGCAGCAAAAGGCGAAACATTCCTGGATTTAACCGACCGAGGATTAGCCCCTTTAGGGGTCGATCTATAAAGCCGAGCTTTGCCCCCAGGGGAAGGTATGCATTAGAAATGGGTCTAGGAGGGTTGCCCCCTCATCTGGATGCAGATCGCCCACACGAAGCGTGAATATATATGTAGACGTATGTAAACATACATGCATATATATGTATATGTGTCTTCCCCTATGCAGACTGAGACAACCCAGCTTCAGACCTTTCTACCGCGGAAGAGGATCATACAGAAAAATCGTCTCGAACCCTTACGATCGGGCCTGATCCTAAATCCGCACTTTGTAGCGTTTTCAATTTTTTTTTTTTAAAGGCAAGCGCGCATGCTGCATGTGTGGATGCTTCGTGTGTACATCCATGGGTGCTCGCGTTGCCCCTTTTTTTTAAGTACTCCCACCGCTCGTCCACTCGGTGAGAAAGCCAAAATGGGAAGTAAAAAGAAAAGTATGTGTAAAAAAAAGAGAAGATAATGCGAATGCTAATACCTATGAATGGCTATGTGTACGAATAAGGGCACGCAACGGAGAAAAGGGCGAATCACGTGGATAGCTCGAACCATTGGCACAGGCTGCCGACCCTCATCGACGGTTCTTTAAACAACCCCAACATATATGCACCCAAGTGAACCTGGGTGTTGTTCCGTCTGTACCCCAATTTGAGTTTCATCGTTTGAGTAGTTTAATTCTTTTTATTCTTCCTGCTCTTGCTCCTGTTGCTTTTTTTTTTTTTTTTTTTTTTTTTTTCTCCTTCATGTTCATTTTTACTACCATGTGTGCGAAGCGGAGTTGCCTTCATATGCGCGTGTTTGACAATGTGAAATGGGGACATGCACACATGCAGGCATGTACATGTGTTGATTTGTGGATGCCGCATTGTGCCCACTTTTTGCACTGTGTCCGCTTTGAAGGATAAAGCTGCTTCTTCGTTTTACTCCGTAGCCTCGTATTTATTCTATATTGATTGTTTTTTTTTTTTTTTGGGGGGGGGAGTGTGAATAATCCCCCCTTTCACTGCTATTTCCATCTCCATTCCCACTGCCCATACTATTCCCCCTCATATTCTTGTGTAAATTCGCATGGATATGTGAAGAAGTGTATTTTTGTGCATGTAGAGGTGTGTGTTGTACACAATATATAGAGCTTCGCCGCACACCTAACACAAAAGAAAAGGAATGGTGTTTTCCTTTTTTTTTTTTTTTTTTTTTTTTTTTTCCCCTTTGCATAGTTTTATTTTATCTAGCTAAAAAAAGAAAAAAAAAAAAATTAATATCCCCATTAAAAAAAAAAAAAAAAAAAAAAAAAAAAGAAGAAGAAAAAAAAAGCCAAACAGTGAACGGGAATAAAGTGGCTAAAGGCAAAACGGCGAAAATGCCAAAAGTTAAAATGGCCCATAGGAAGAAGTTAAAATGGCTTATTGCTAAATGCTAAAATGGCTGATTGCCGAATGCTAAAATGAACGGGCGTCATAAAATCGTTGTGGGCGATGTGGACCGCCTGACGAAAGAGAAAAACGCTCGTATCAATCAGTGACAAACAACAGTTGTGCTTGTCCTATTTCCTATTCTGTACAGACCCTTAACGGAGCTCTTTATCATCCGTTACTTTGCGTTGCTCATTTTAATTAGCTTATTTTATTTTTTTTTTGTTGTTTTAATTTTTTATTTTTTTTCTGTAGTGCTCACTTGCACACATCGTCATTGACCTCTCCGAGTTAACCCTTTTAATACCTCACTTCCACGTGAGCATACTTCAAAACACTTGTTTTTCTTCCTCCTTTGGAGAAGTTCCAGGATAGTATTTATTCTTAAAGCCACTTGAATGTGCACTTCCCCCTTAGGGGGGGGTATCGCTATTTGGAGAAAATCTTTTGGACAATCACCCTGGTCCACGCTAAGCGATGCGTATCGAAATTGAAAAGAGAATTAGCACAGAATAGGGCATCGACCATGTCAATATGCCAGATGGAAAAGGTGGACGTGGACGGTTTGGTTTCCTTCTTTCCCCATTTTGGGGCTGCCTTTCAAGGGAAGCGCCAACCCATTACAGCTTAGGCATTCGTCACCTCTATAGGTTATCCCCTCAGCTACTTCTATATGTAAAAGGGTATCTCCCCGTTGCGCTGCTCTGCTTACCCACCTGTGAGGTACATACCTGCTAATGATCGGCGAGGAAAGGGGGGGAGGACGGAATCCTCCCATCTCATGCGTATATCAGGAAGTATGCCCACGGTAAGGATGCCTCCCCTAGGTGAATAAAAAAATATCAGGCCCCAATTATCCATCTTCTTTGAATTGCCCAACTGTTTACGAAAATGTGTGGAGATCTGTGTGGCTCCTTCTACACACTCTCTCCGGGTGAACGTGTGCACACGTTTTTTTTTTTTTTTTTTTTTTTTTTTTTTTTTTTTTTCTTGTGGTCGCGGCGCGAATGGCGAAGCGGCTATCCTACTGAAAAAAATAATCCCCTTCTGTATTATCAAAAAGGAGAAGAGCTCAATTGCATATTCACCTGGAAGTAGGTATGACCGTTTTTTTTTTTTTTTTTTTTTTTTTTTTTTCAAAATGACAGCGACAGTGATGTCAACAGGTCTGTGATGAGAGAGTTCCATATGGAAGGCCCTCGCGTGGATCCCCCTACGAGCGCAAAGTGTAGCAGTTAGGCGGTTCCAGTGTGGAGAATTTTATCCCCCTCCCCCCCCCATACTATCCGCCCCTGTTGCATCTACCCTTGTAGGGTACCTACACGTTAATCTGCCAACCACGCTCGCCTCTTCCACGGAGCCCTCCCCCCCCTGAACAGAGAGCAGCATGAACAAGAGGCTTGCCAGCCTGGCCATATCGTCCATCAAGCTGGAAGCATCGCAACATCTCTTTGTGAGAGAGGTGAGGCTTTTTCTGCATAGCAGTGGATTTGCCCGAGCAAGTATTCCACCTCGAAAAATCATCGAACAATTGAGGCATCCAGTAAAATCCCCACGTTGGCATATTGAGTCCCTCCAGAGGAGAAATTTCTTCCAAGTATTTTTGAAAGAAACGATGAGTAACGCAAAGAGCGAGAACCCAAAATACGGACATGCGCAGATGGAAGGGAAAAACGCATTGGAGAAGGGAGGAACTCACCCTAATCAAAGTAACAACCACGAATGTAAATCCCAGGGAGAGTGCAATTATGATTACGACTATGTGGTTATCGGGGGAGGCCCCGGTGGAATGGCATCCGCGAAGGAGGCAGCGTCACATGGAGCAAAGGTACTCCTTTTCGATTATGTTAAGCCAAGTAACAAAGGAACCAAGTGGGGAATAGGAGGCACCTGTGTGAATGTCGGTTGTGTGCCAAAGAAATTAATGCATTACGCAGGAAATATGGGTAGCCTTTTCAAGATGGATTCTAATCCATACGGTTGGTCTTATAACAATTTAATTCATAACTGGGGGAAGCTAGTTACCACGGTTCAGTCACATATACGTTCTCTAAATTTTAGCTACATGACTGGACTTAGATCCTCTAAGGTGAAGTACATGAACGGATTAGCCAGTCTGAAGGATGAACATACGGTGTCGTATTACCTAAAGGGAGACATGTCTAAGGAAGAGTTGGTTACGGCCAAGTACATTCTCATCGCTACCGGGTGTAGACCAAGTATCCCAGACGATGTGGAAGGAGCAAAAGAACTTAGCATTACATCAGACGATATTTTTTCTATGAAGAAGGATCCAGGAAAAACTCTAATTGTTGGAGCTTCTTACGTTGCTTTAGAGTGTGCAGGATTTTTGAACTCATTAGGATATGATGTCACCGTTGCAGTGAGGTCCATTGTATTGCGAGGGTTTGATTCTCAGTGTGCACTCAAGGTAAAGATTTACATGGAGGAACAGGGGGTTCTCTTCAAACATGGGGTTCTTCCAAAGAAGTTATCGAAAATGGAGGGAGAAAAAATATCTGTTCTCTTCAATGATGGAACCACTGAGCTATTTGATACCGTTCTCTACGCAACAGGAAGGAAAGGAGACATCGACATGCTCAATCTGGATCAGGTCAAAATACAAGTTAATAAAAATACAAACAAAATTATTACCAATGAGGTTAGCTGCACAAATATTTCGAATATCTTTGCCGTGGGGGATGTGGCAGTTGATGTTCCTGAGTTAGCACCTGTAGCTATCAAAGCGGGGGAGATTTTAGCCAGGAGGTTATTTAACCAATCGGAAGAAATTATGGACTACACATTCATACCGACATCTATTTATACACCCATCGAGTATGGAACTTGTGGATATTCAGAAGAAAAGGCGTACGAAATTTTTGGCACATCCAATGTAGAAGTGTTCCTTCAAGAGTTTAACAATTTAGAAATATCTGCTGTGCATAGGGAGAAGCATGTTCGAGCACAGAAGGATCAGTATGATACAGATGTGAGTAGCACCTGCTTGTCCAAACTCGTTTGTTTAAAAAATGAAGACAATCGGGTGGTTGGTTTTCATTATGTGGGTCCTAATGCCGGAGAAATTACTCAGGGTATGGCTCTCGCCTTAAGACTGAAGGCTAAAAAGAGCGATTTCGATAAATGCATCGGCATTCACCCCACCGATGCTGAGTCTTTCATGAACCTCACGATCACGCGATCGTCGGGACTGTCCTTTGCTGCCAAGGGGGGCTGCGGCGGGGGCAAGTGTGGCTAAACTATGAACTCAAGTGCATGTGTGGCTAAACTATAGACTGAAGTGCATGTGGGGGGGGTGGACAGAATGACACCTTCTTTAATTTTTTTTTTTTTTTTTCAAATTTTACACATATGGGGAATTTTCCATTTGAACAACTCCCTCTCCACGGAAACGCTTTAAGTGTGTATCTTGGGAAAAGCGCTGTAATCACGCAAAGGGTTTCAAAACAAAATGGAGTGGTCCTTCAAGGGAGAATCAGCGCCATTTGAGAAAGTGCGATTCCCCTGGGAGACCATTCCGCGTTGTTTTGTGTAACCCCATTTTTGAATTATTTTCCGTTTCCCTCTGCCGAATAATGTGCAAAATGGTCCCCACATCAGCATAGCGGGAAGGTAATAATTTGGCCCAGTGTAGAGAAAAAAAAAAAAAAAAAAAAAAAACTTTTAGCGCAGTTCCTTCGTATCGTTAGACGAGTCCTCATGCCACATCACGCGGTCAGTGTGATAACTCCGTGAGATTATTAATTCATGGCTACGTTCACGAGGATAGGAAAGTACAGTATGTACTTGAAGCTATTCCCGAACAAACCTCTACATCTCTATTTGCATTCTACGTGCTCTACGAAAAATTACACATATGATCTCCTCTCCCTTTTCACTAATTTCTGTTACTTAAAAAAATGGGTCTGTCGGTTGAGGCAAAATGGACAATGCGCTGATTCGTCTAGCCAAAGTGTGGATCTCTCAGTGGATGGAAAATATTTTAAAGGAATTCCCGTTGGACCGCTAGCCAGGGGAGGGTAGCTTAGCAGCTGGAGGAGAAAAATGAATCCCCCCACGGGACAAAAAGGAAATGTGCCTCATTTAGATTCTTAGAAAGATAAAAGGGTATAGGAACATATGCCCAACGGTGATACCGCACCCTCTCTGTATAATAAAATTGCGTAAATTTACTATTCATTGTAAGTATTGGTGTTTTCCTCAGTGTGGGGGTATATTCCTTTACGCATTTTAGTGTGTGTTAAGTCTTCGCTTTTTCAATTGAACTCCCACCATTGTGTAGTTGGACACTGTGTTATCTGGAAGTAACATCTCCTTTTTTTAAAGTTAAATTTTCTCCGTCTATCTCGTATCCTTGCCTCAACTTGTTACCTCCCTCATAAATGCCATGGTCCTGATACACACAAAAACGGAGGAGGAGAAACACCAATTCATGTTCGAAACGACTGTACATGTTTTGGTGGCCGACTTGAAGGAGGACCTGGTGAAGCTCCACAATTTTAGATGCAAAATTCTCAGGCTCCTTGATGCTTCAATCCAGTTGGCCAAGCATGGTCCCCTGCGGCCAGAGGCCATTCGGGGAATTACCGACGAGGTAAGTTGAAGTGAAAGGAGGGGTAAATTTTATTAGAATGACGGTTCAGGTCGTGACAAGGAAGCACTTTACCTTAACTTCTTCTTCCTCTATACATTCCCCTCCCCCTTCTTTGTGTAAAGGAACTCCGACTGTCCAATCCTAACATGTACAACCCAAAGGAAGTGACAAGCCCTGATGAAAATAATTTCAGAACGGGTATTCCCCCACCTCCTGAGGAGGAACATAAACTGAGGGATGCCATCAACCAGGTGAAGAAGGCACTAGCCGTGGATCAGGTACGCCAGTGTGTGTGTGGGGGGAAAGTGCACAGGGACACATATGGGAATATGCATAGCGGAACGCGCAAAGAATTTATCTCATAACCGATCGAAGTCACCTCCAAGTCAAATATCACTCTATCATTTCGCAGAAGGACAAGAGCGTTGTCATAACCCAGGACAAACTTAATGAACTGCTAAAATTGATAGTGGAAGCGTTGAGTTCTTGCTACCCTTCGATGGAGGGTCTTCCCCCCTACGACCCGACGAGGCTCCTCCTGGAAAATGAAAACGCCTTCAACGATGTAAAAATGAGAGGAGGCCAACGTACTGGCCACATTCCGCCTACACAATTGTAGAGTGCAAATCGTGTTAAGAGGAAATTGTCCCTCTACTGGGGGGAGGCGTAAACCAAAACTAAGGTGGCCACTCATTCTCTCCACTTCTTTTGGCCACCCATTCTCTCCACTTCTTTTGGCCACCCATTCTCTGCACTTCTTTTGGCCACCCATTCTCTCCACCTCTTTTGGCCACCCCTCTGATCAACACTTTCCCCACAGAACTTCATCATAGAAGAAACGTCCATCTGGTGGGCAGGGAAGGAACTACGTGGGGATTGTCCTCTGCGCAGTTACATAGGGAAAAATGAGAAAACGAAAATTATCGTCAAGTTGCATCCAACAAAAATGGGACCCCCCGAAAGAGAAAGAAAAGTAGATGAAGCAACGTACAAAGCTATGTTGGCTTACTATCACAAAAAAAAAAAAGAAGAAAATGAATTTGCAGAAGATGATGATGACTCCTACTTGAATTCTGAGTGGGCGAATCCTCTCAGTTTGCAAAAACATTTGCATGGAAATTTGACCAACATACGGTGGAAGCCTTAGAAGGGTTTCTTCTCCCCCCCAGGCGTATCTTTACGTGTGTGTATACGTGTGTGTATACGTGTGTGTATACGTGTGTGTATACGTGCATGAATGTTGTGTTCACCCCAAGAGGGGGGTACCTACTTTAACATTATCAACACAAGCGTATGAACACTGTGTCTCGATTTACTTCACTTGGCAAAGAAAAAACAATTCCTCTACTTTACTGCACTGGGGATGAGATCCCTCGGTGAGGAGGTTGCCAATTCGGGTGGAGTTCCCCGTTGCTATCACCGCAAAATGAAGGAGGGCTCGCAGAAGGCATCGTCGGATATCACCTTCCCAAGGGGATCCAACAAACGCGTCGACCGAAGATTCTTCGTCTCCTCGCTGCTACTGAAGGAACGGAAAAGCTTCTTCCAAATGTCTACATCCACCGTGTGTACTTGATCAAAGATCTGAGCACCTTCAGCAATTGGAGAATTCCCATGGATACCCAAATGGATTTCATTAAACTGCCATAAGGAGTAATTATTTTTATCATTCCGTTGATTAATTAACCTTCGTATGTTTGAGACGAATTTTCCAATGAGCCCCATTGGGGTGTTTCCACGACCAGGTAGGCATTCCTCCATGGAGGTTAAAAAGTCTCTGTGATTTCTTTTATTTCTGTATTGAGGTTGCTTCGAAGGGTTAACAATAACTCTTTCCATTTCATCGTAATCACATGACCACAGGAAGGATGTATGGTGGACAAAATAATTTTTAGAAAAGGCTTGTGCGTTTCCTCCAACCTTTCTCATAATAATTTCATCTTTCACATGATCGTAAGAGTGATGTACATAATCGTTTTCGTGATGGTAGAATTTGTTGGAATTTTTTTTTTTTTTTTTTTTTTTTTCTTCTTCTTCCTTTTCTTCCTCCCCAGATGGAGAGTTAAAGACGGGATGATAAAATGAATTGAAAACCCATTCTGTCACGTTGCAAGGATACAACTGCCTTTCCTCTGCAAAATGTAATGGCAGTATTAAGCTGAACATAAGACAATTGTTGTTAATGTACACCGTGCCCCCTCCTGTGTATCTCCTAATGAGTGCAATATTATTTTTACCAATGTAGTTAACATCCTTTATAAAATTTGATACTTTCCCACTGATGCCAAAAACCACACACTTGTTCTCTGATGAAGTTAATCCATCTTTGCCTTGTTGCTCCTTCGCACTGGAATATGTATCATTGATGAGAACAAAGCCGACGTTGTTTTGGCCCTGGCTGAGAAGGCTACTCATTCGATAGAGACACTCCTCTAGGAGCAACTGCTCGTACACATGAAATTTCCCAAGGTTTAAAAAGTACAAGACTTTTCTCCTTCCACCGTGCGGAGCCTGCGGCCGGAACAACTCGCTGATCGCATTCACCGCGCTAACCCCGCTAAAACCGCAGATGCGGGAGAGGCGACTCATTCTGTTGGTGGAGAAACTCTACTAATCACTCACACGAGGCATCACTCGCGGTTCGTTCCTTTGGATTCCTACATATCTGTGCACAAAAAAAAAAAAAAAAAAAAAAAAAAAAAAACTTCAAATAATATGCTACTCAGACGAAGGAGGGAGGAATCACACAAAGGAAATATATATAACTGGTCCGTTAACAAATTGATTGTCTCTGCTTTCGCGCCTTTTCAAGCGGTACCATCCCACCACGTTTTTTGTTCTTTCTACGTGGAATTATTTTTTATGGCTAACGCATCTCTGAGATGCTTTCCTATCGGGTCAAGAAATTTCGATTTTTTTTTTTTTTTTTTCTTTTTAAATGGTATTATTGTGCACCCCCTGGTCGACGTTGCTAACATGGGAATTTTGCGATTTAGCAAAGCAGTGCCTTCACCATCCTTTCGCAAAAAAAAAAAAAAAAAAAAAAAAAAAACTACACTCGCATGGGTTTGCATGTGCCCAGCGGGGGGCGCAACTACACACTGACCTTTGAGTAGGTATGCGTATATCCTCCTTCGTTTTGTTTCAACATAGAGAGGTCCCCTCCTACTAATGAAGAAAAAAGTAAACTACCCGTTCCGACGAATTGGTGAAACCACAAATGATACACCCCCTATTGAACAGTTAAAGATACATAAATGTGCAACAACATAAGTAGTAGATTGTCTACTCTCCTCTGTTCAGGCCACTTTGGAAAAAAAAATAAAAATAAAATAATACATCACGCCAATCGATTTTGAATCCCTTTTAACGTTTCCCCCCAAATTATCTAGATCATGTACGAATGGAGACATGTGGAGGAAGACAACTTCCTCCCTACCTTCGTCAAAAATGGGAAAATATTTTAAGGTCCACTCTTATGTCGGTTTGCATGCAGTTTATTGCATATATGAACGTACCCCCTCAAAAGTTAACAAAAAAAAAAAAAAAAAAAAAAAAAAAGGGACCTGAATCACTTTGGGTGGCATTCAAATTACGTAAAAATGGAAAAACGTGATGAAGCAAACAGGAGGAGCATTGGGGAGGAATTTTAAAGAGGCGTTGTATACAACGGGTTTGTGACATAAGGAATGGGACTGCTAGCCAATTAATGAATTGAAGGAGGCCACCGCATTGACGCATGACAAACAGATGACCAACGCGGTGTGTATAAAGACAAAAGGGATGGGGGGGGGTTAGTTATACTTCTGTGCCTGGACGGCCATTCGTAACTTGTCCTCAGCGGTCAGAACCTTTCGCAAAATCAGCTCCCGAATCTTACCATCGTAAATCATGAAATGCTTCCACCCCTTTCCTATATCTATTTGTAATTCATTCACAATGCAGTGCTCGGTTAAGAAGGCATTTGTTTTTCGCACTTTGCTCTCTGCATACTGTCTCACGTTGTCGCTCAGGATTATGTGGCGGTAGACGTATTTGTCGTCACGGTAGAGGGCCGAGTAGCACACGGGGCCTTCAAGGGAGAAAAAAAAAAAAAACAAAAAAAAAAGGAGGGGAAATTTATCATATGGGAGCAGTGTGTACGCGTATGCGCATGTGTGTGGGGAGACGAAGAAGAAAGTTGTTTTCCGCCGAAACGCACTCCATTCAAACACGCCACAAAAAGTGGAATTCACTTTTAGAATATACCTCTGGATGTAATCTTGTAAGTGTAATTTTCACTGGAGGATCTCAAAAATTCAAGGTTGAGATTTTCATCCATGCTATCCTTGACGGATCTAAATTTGGGCGTTTCAGATTTTCCTAATTCTTCCAATATGGCATAGTAGTCATCATTTCCGCTACCGTTCCCGGCGCACTTGGGGCTGCTGCTCGAGGGGTTGTCTGTTCCCACCTTGGTGGCGCTGTGGTCATCGATGGAACTTTGGTTGTCCTTAGGTTTGCCGCTCTGGTTGCCGCTCGGATTGCCGTTAGATTTGCCGCTAGGGTTAGTGTTAACGCGGCTGTTTATGCCGCTACTTATACTGCTTCTCACACCGCTGCTCCTGCGCTTGCCCTTGCTCTTACGCTTCACACCGTTCTTCTCGTTGCTCTTTTCTCTGCTTGGCCGATTTAGAGGCGTCCCGCCTGATCTAGTCATATTCTTGCCTTATTTGTATTCGACTTCTTCTCACCAGGTTTACGTTTTTCCTATGTCCCATCTTATGAAGGGAAAGAAATCGCTACGACGAATAGCACGGGGGCTTCTTTACAAAAAAAAAAAAAAAAAAATTTTTTCCTTTCCGGCGATTTACCTACTCCTCTCCTGTTCAGCTAGATACCTCTTTCTATATGGAAACCAAAATTCAAGAAAAGGCTGGCAGAGACATTAGGTATGAGAAAAATACAAAAAAAAAAAAAAAAAAAAAAAAAAAAAAAAAAACATACATGAATGTGCATATGTATGGACAAAAAATTTATTTATTAAAAGCGCGAAGACCGTGTCTTTTTTGTGACAAATGCTAGATGTTCGCTATTGGGCGGTCTAGGTGAACAAAGAGAATTGGAACAAACTCGAAAAAACGTTCACTGCTAAACAAGTGCTTGCTCCACCGCACACTAGGTCCAGCTCAACGTAGTAACAAAAAAAAATTACAAACTAAAATACGACACACACACACACACAAAAAAAAAAAAAGGAGACTGCGAGGTTTTGGCGCGTCTGTACAAATGTACTTGCTCAGTATAGTACAAGGGCACCTTTCAAATAATTTGAACAAAACAAAAACATTCATAATTCATAAAATGGCTAGCTAGGGAGGGATTAATTCGCGTCCATCCGTTTGTCTGCACTTGTGTGTGTCCGAGGGGCTGTTTGGCCAATGGGTACACCTCCTTCCCCCCTCTATCGGTGGACACTAGCCAGGGCGCAAATGGGTCCCCGAACAAAGCAAACTCAACGACGATAGTCAATCGAAGTGCCACTCAAATTGAAGCTATTCTTACACAGAACAGAGTTTGCACAACACATAGGTTCATGCCCCCCACAAATAGGTTCACATAAATGAATTCACTGTTCTTTTTTTTTTTTTTTTTTTTTAATTCTTTACAGTTCAAATGGTTTATCTGACCAGGGGGGCCAAACAAAAGAGAACATGAAGCGGCAAACAAATCGGAAAACGGAAGGCAACCAAATGGGAAGCAACCAAATGGGAAGCAACCAAATGGGAAGCAACCAAATGGGAAGCAACCAAATGGGAGGCAACCAAATGGGAGGCAACCAAATGGGAGGCAACTAAAAAGCGCATAAGCGAGGACCCCTCTCACTCACTTCTTTCTAGGCAAACACAATTCAAATAAGGCCAGCAAGTGGCACAGTCACTCGGCTTTAAAAATGTTCATTGTCAAAAAGGGAGCAAAGCCAGAGAACAGACATAATACGCCGGGTTATCAAATTTGGCGCACACAATTAAAAAAAAAAAAAAATCCGAACGCTATTAGGCCATTGTGTTTCCTCTAGGGGAAAGAAAAAAAAAAATAAATAAAATACGCACTTAGGACAAATACAAGCTCGGAGAAAAGAACAAATCAAACAAAGCGAATAAAGCAAGAAGAAACAACGCAAAGCTCAGCACGTAGCAGGAGTGCATTAACATTCCAGGTGGGAATACTTAACGAATAAAAAAAAAAAAAAAAAAAAAAAAAAAATATCCTCCGTGTGACAACCCTCTGATGTGTTGTGTGTTGCACAAGATTATCTGTGTGCCTCACAGTTTTCCTGAGCAACACTTACCCTCGAGGAGAAATTAACCCCACACACACACACCTTGGGGTAATGAACTCAACTCCTGAAGCTTGTGCTCAAGACGTAAGTAAAATTGAGATGACATTCCTTCGCCACTATTTTAAAATTATGCGGAGCTCGAACGGAAAGCAGAACGGAGTTTTTTCCTCCCTCTCATTTTGCTTCTCATTTATTCTTTCTTAATCAAAATTGGGAAGGCGTCCCCAGGAGGGGAAAAAAAAAAAAATATATTGGTGATATAATTTAGCCAGTCATTCTGTCACCTTTGTCCATCATTTTTGGAAACCTTTTCCCTGTACAATGAGAGCCAAACGGAAATACAATTCACTTCTGCGAGGGGGGTCACTAAGCATATATGTGTGAGAGTTGCAGCGCAAAAAAGTTTGGTAACCAATAGGAGACGAATCAAAACTCGTCGCTAGTCCAAGGAGGATTTGCTCAGTTTTAACACCTTTACTATTCATCGGGAAGCCTTTCTTTAGGAAGCTGTCGTCCCATGACAGATATAACAAATGCAATACATACGACGAACAGACTGACATGAACATAAGTTAAACGCATCTTGTGATCACCTCCCCCAAGGCACAAGACATTTGTACTTCACTGTAGGTAGGGTCATCTGAGGAAATAGAAATTTTACAAAAATTCAATTATGTTAGTAATTTCGACCGTTGAATCATTGCCACTGAGAATATTGGCATATTTTCCTGTGGGATATGCTTCTCCAAAAAAAAAAAAAAAAAAAAAAAAAAAGAGGAAAGGATTGGAAAGAACACTGCGAGACATACACCTCAGTGCCGCCTTTTTTTTTTTTTTTTTTTGTATCATCCATGTTGTCTAAAATGGATTTACTCTCCGGTTAAGAAAAACAAAAAAAACAAAAAAATAATCAGCATAGTGTGTTTTGTAGAAAATCCCTACACGCTGCACAACTCGCTCGGGAATTATCCCTCCGTAGTGAGCACATGGAGACATACCCAATAACACCGTGGCGCCACCGCATATGCAACAAGAACACTAGGCAAAAGAAACAAAACAGGAAAAAACAGAACAAAATAAGACAAAAAAAAAAAAAAAAATTAAACAAGGTGAAGTAGCACAAACAGATATGGGAACAATGGAAAGTGGAATGTCTCTACAGAGATCTAAGGGAATTGGTAAGATATTTTATTTTCGCGTCAATCACATCGCTACTTATCGAGTCGCTCAAAATTTTAAACTCCTCATGTACAATATTTCGAGCGACCATTTTCCATTTCCTTTGGGCTTCTTTTCTCTTCTCCAGAAAATTCAGAAAACTCTTTGTGCTCGTCATCTGTTTAACGAAATGGAGTAACTCCGGAGTACGAAAGGATTTACCTGCCTTCAAGTTCAGCATGTCGATAGGTTCATTTATTTCATATGAACTGTTCATATTCTTTATTATCTCATTTATGTAATTTGGTATGCTCCCGAATTCGGGTACATTAACCCAAGTGGGGATGGTTGCCACTTTCTCTTGGGCACCCGTTCGATTAACATCTTTCTCTGTGATGCGAGTATCGTTACCATAGTTCTTTCCTTTCCTACGATGGTTTGATTCCCCCTCTACATTCATACCACTCTGTGCATGGGGGCTTTTCGACCCTTCCGCATGTACAGCATGTTCAGGAGAGCGCCTCCCATAATTCTCTCCCTGCGAATGCTCCTTATCCTTTTCTCTTTCCATTCCGTTCAATCCCCTGTGGCCGCTATATTTGCGAGGGGTGATCATTTCCTGGATGCGACTGTCACCATGAGTGTTGTGAGTGGTGTCTCTCGATATGCTAAGCCTTCTCCTTCTGCGATTACTTCCACGACTGCTACTTCGGCTTCTTCCACGGTTGCTACTTCGGCTTCTACCACTATTTCTACTTCGACTTCTACCACTATTTCTACTTCGACTTCTACCACGTCTGCCACCATACATTCTCTCATTATCCTCCACCTGATGGTCCCTTGGGCATTTTCTTCTGTCTCCACCCCATCTCGACCCCCCCTGTAACTTCCCCTCACGACCATTCTCGCATTCCACAAATGTATCACGCACTGCAGAAGCCGAACTGGAACGGCTTTTATTCTCTTCTCCGTCGACACTGGAAATATGTTTAGGCCTCTCAATCTTGCAGTCATATTTGCTAACAGAATTTTTACTACTCACGTGGCCATTTCGCCTGAACGAGTCAGGTGATTCCGATCGATCACTGTGTGAGCCCCTTTTTTTTAAGAGGCTAACATCATAATATTTATTGCCCACAAAAGAAGTGGGGGGATTTTTGTTCTGTTTGTATTCACCCTGCTTATAGTTAGCAACACGAGAGGAAGGCGCATAATTATTATGACTATACGTGCTCCCATCGGAAGAGCGAATGCTCACGCTCCTTTTGTGAGTGAAGGAATGGCTCCACTCACCCGGGGGAGTCACCTTCCCCACGCCAACCGGGTTGCTACATAAAACAAATTTCCGTAAGTGAGAATTCCTAAATTTGATGTGAATGGGTTCTCCTCCTACTACGTCGTCCCCATTTCTCCCTATTCCCGCTTCTTCTGAGACACCACGATCGTCGCTCACCCAGTTTGTAAAATCGGCATCATACAATAACTCGATTTCCACATTACCATCAATTTGAACAAATTCAAATTTTTTTTTTTTTTTTATCCTTTCACTGTTTAATTCGTTCACGAAAATGTCACTTCCAATTTCACCACTTTTATCGCATCTTCTATTTCTACAGGGATTCTTTTCATTGTGCCTATCTCCATGATACTCTCCTTCGAACTGATCATGGAGACGATCGTCGAAGCTGGGTTTGAATTCCTCCTTCTTTTCTTCATCATCGATATCTCCTTTCCATTTGTTCAATAGCTTAATGTGATTCCTTCCCCTTGGATGATATTCTTCCTCGTGTGGATAGTAGTGCCTACGTTGGTCATATATGGGAACCTCATTGTCCATTTCGCTACGATCCCGTTTTCTACTTGAGCACTCGTTCGACTGTAGATCGTACTTTCCACTTCTTTGCTCTCTCTCTCGGCTGTGATTATCGTAATACGCTTTGGGTTCCTCCCCCCCAGTGGAAGATTCGTTTTCTTCATCTCTATGGGGGTGTAGTGGCCTTTCTCTCCACTCCCTATTTTTATGATATTCTTTCTTTCTTCTTTTTAAATTGGTGTCTTCTCTATCTTCACTGAGTTTTGCGCTTCCGCCACGAGATAGGCTCTCACGGTAATTCTCTTTTGGAGGCAGTTCCTTCTGATAGTCTCCTTCGCCATGATAATAATTCCTTCCGTCTTTATGCCAGTCCTGCTTCTCCTTGACGCTCTGCCATTTCTCCCTATATGTGTTTGGTCGATCCTCTTCAGAAGGCGGAGAGTACTGTCTTTTTCTTCTACTGTAGTAGGGCCTCCCCAACTCGTTTCTTCCGTGCGCCCCTTCGCTCCTGCTTCTTCCACTACTAGGACTTCCGCTCCTCCGACTGGAATGTTTTTCCCCTTTGTGGATTTCATTCCTTTCAAATTTGTTCAACGCTGATTCCCGTCTGTACCCGCTCGAGGTTTCGTACTCCCTGCGTACTGACTCACCGGACCGGTGTGCGCCATGCGGTCTTCCTCTTCCCTCAACGACATAATGATGATGCCTATGTTCTCCCCGTTTAGCTTCCTGCGTCAGATACTTGTCCTCATAGGGCGAAGAGGCTTCGTAACTTCCTCTACGTTTGGCGTGTTTGTCACGCTCATCGCGTTCACCACGCTTACAACGTTTATCACTTTCATCACTTCCATGACTCGCCCCCTGCTGGCAGTCCCCCCTCCCTTCCTTGACATACTTCCCACCCTGGAAATTTCCTTCTGACGTTTCCACACTCGACTGAGAGAAGCTTCTTCTCCCCGTAAGTGACACCCTCCTCCGTCTTCCATCAGGATGGAACATAAAGGGAGAGCTCCCTAGATTACTTTTTAATTTATAAATTTTCCTACCCCTATTTCTTGGGGTATGCTCATCTGCCGTGGATTCATCCTCCTGTGCGCCACTTCCTTTTTTGAGACTTACACTGCTCGGAATACTGTTACTACCAAGGTTTGCTTTCCCTCCAGGGGAGGTATCTGTATGGGAGGGGTACAATGCCATCTTACGCATATTATGCATCTTTCTTTCATGCGAGTGGTCATGACCCCCTCCGTTGTTTCTGCATTTGATCCCTTTCCCTCGGTGATCACCTCCATCGTAGTTGTCTTGGTCATCACCATCCCTCGTAAGGTTGTTCGCTCTACCACTGGTGGATAACGCACGGAAAGATAATTCATTAAGAACTTTTGCTTTCTTCCCGTTCTTTGCTAAATGGTATACTTTCCCCTTGTCCACTTCATGATCGTCAATACTAGGAGGAGTTCTGCTTGGTCTTTTATTCCGTTTGTGAGGAATTCCTCCATCTTCATTTTCCTCTTCTTTGTAATACTCCCCCTCATGGTACTTGATATAAATCCTTTTATTTGTATTGCACTTTTTCCTTACCATTTCGTTACCATCCTCTTCCATGGCCCCACTACTAAGTTGCTGTTTCTCCCCGTTCCGCTTGTCATTAAGATCCATGCTCGATATATTGCCTACTTTAGGGAAATCATCATTTGTGGTCTATGGAGAGGTGAATGATTCGTGCGCGCCCTTTACTGCTTGGCTTCTTTGGGTTCCCTCGTATAGTCACTTCGGGTATTTTTTTCCTTCTATTCAAAATTTATTCCATATCGGGTTGAATGTTCTTGGGGTAACCTCTATATACCTAAATCCGCCTTGCGGAAAAAGCCTTCTTATTAGTTGTTGCAAGTTGCGCATTTATAATTACCTACTTTTTTTTTATTTTTTTGGTGGGATATTTTTCTTTTTGGCATCCTTTTAGCATTTTTTTTTTTTTCTGCATTTATTCTGTATTTTTTTTTTTTTTTTTTTTTTTTTTTTTTTCCCTCTTTTTGGGCCTACAGCTTTACCTATCTATGCCCGCTGTTCAGCTTGGTTTGTCAGGCGAGCAGCCTCCCAGTGCCTGTTCGCAAAGCCTTCAATTATCGAAACGGCGACCACAAAAAAGTTTGATGCTCCCGCGGGAACCGCATTCCTAACGCAACCCCCCCTCTTGCCTTTAATAATTTTTTCCGCGGTACCTTCAAATGGAAAGAAAGCAATCAAAAATTAGAAAAAAAAAATATATATATTTTTTTTTTCGTTCGCTCTACTTGCGAAAATAAAACGCCAAGCAGAACATGAGAAGACATATAGGGCATACGGATAAGGCATGTAACATTTTATCTATCCATCATTAATTCGTATGTTTAATTTTATTGTGCGTTTTCTTCCAATTGTTATGTTGTTAAATATATGCTATCATTCGAAGGGGTATATAGTGTTTTTTTTTTTTTTTTTTTTTTTTTTTTTTTTAAACATGGAAGAAGGGGACATGAAATTCCGACGGAAAAGGATTAGCTCTTCCTTAGCACGTTTCTGCCTCTCCCATTTTGATATCATTTCTTCCAAATATTTTAAAAAAAAAAGAAAAAGAAAGAGGGAAAAAATAAAGGCGCACACTTGGAGGGAAACAATGAGCAGAAAACAACACCTTTGCAATGTTACAAAGGACGCATAGATAGGGGTGCCCGTATTGTAGTATAGGCCCACTACGACTCTTACAATGGAAAGAGGAAAAGGTCATGAAAAAAGGGCATGGAAAAAGGTCTGTGAAAAGTGGGTCTTCCTTTATTGGCCACCGGAAAGTCTAATAAACCGACACGGAGTAGTAGTTAAACCCCTTCATGTGCTTCTTATCTGAACATACGTGAAAGTTCTTGGGGCAAACACCATTCACGGTGAAGCATTGGCCATTGCGTTTGTTCAGGGGAGTTCGCGTAAACTCAAAAATGAGGTTGAATAAAACCTGTTGCGGGCATATTTCTATATGTTTCTTCTTCTTCCCGGACACGTTTTCTTTCGCCATTTTCCGCACGTTCATAGAGAACTTGGAATTTTGAGACTCCTCGTGACCGCACACCACCCATAGACCGACAGCAGACTGGTCCGTTGGCCCTTGCATCGAGCAAGATGACTTCCCATACTTGCACGGGTATATAGAAATCGATATGGGGTCATTCGAATTTAGCACACTTATTCCAAAGCCAAATAAAATAACTTGATTTTTCTCGGAGCACTCGAGGGTTAATAAACCAGTGCCTGATTTTACCTTCTGCTCAAGGAAAGGTATCATTTCTTCATTACACATGGCGAATAGGTAGTTGTACGCATTATCGCTCATCTTGGAGTAGCATTTGTCTGAATCCTCATCACATGTATTAATATAAAAATCTTTCAACACAGTGAAGTCGTTAGGCACTGACAGCGAAAAGCCTAAAATAAAATTTTTCTTCTCTTCACATTCGAGGACCACCAACCCAGTTCCACTTGCAAACACCTTGCGCGATTTCATCAGTTGCTCCTTCACATTGTACCCCCTCATCTCGTCATCTGTTATCTGGCCCAGGTTCAATGGGACATTCACAGAGATGTAAAATTGTAGCGCTTCGTCGTACACCGTCGTTAACCTAATTGGTAAAATTCTGGACAAAGGCTCATACTCCCCCTTTATTGGCATCGGATTGTCTTTTATACTCTTTGCCCATTTTTCAAAATTCTTGGGATTGTTCGGATCATATATCGTGTCTCCCCCTATGATAACCGTTTCTTTTTCCATACTGGAGTTAGTGTTCTCTTCATTACTTGCCTCGTTCGTATTAGTGCTTGTTGAGGCCTTAGCCTTGAATAGGCCGAATCCGGCTGAAGCACTCACAGATACCGATATACCCTTTTCACTCATCGCCTTGTATTCATTTTTTGATATCTTTATTTGCTGTGTTATTTTTCCCCCCAAATGGATGAGGGTCGAAACATGGGTTCCGAAGTTTTTAAAAAAGTACATCCACGCCTCTACACTTTTGCCGCACTTTTCCGTTTTTCGATTATCTCGGAACTCTTGCGCGGTGCAGTAAGTCCCGTCATGCTGAAGCGAATTGAAGTAAGAAGGTAGTAACGATATTGCCCTTACGAACGGATCGCTCAGCTTCCACTGCGAGTACTGAGACAAAGACGCCATGTACTTGAAGCAGTAGCTTTTCAACATGAACAAACGAAATTTCTTCTTCGATATCGTGTTAGATACACTCGTATATCCTGTAGATGCGGAGAAGGAACCAAAGAACCCGTAAGAAGCCCCTATAGACGCATCAACGGAGAGCTCCTTTGTGTACTCACTCATTGTACTTATTTCGCTTTCATTTTCTGATCTATTACAAGAAATTTCATTTCGCACGTATGAACCATTTGGGTTTATATTCACGTAAGTGTCAGGATAATCAAAATCTGACTTAGGGTAAGTCAATTTGATGATAGAATCTCGGTACCCAGGATCTACCTTCAGGAAAGGATCACCAATTGGGTTTCCAAAAATGAAATCGTAACCCACCCCTAGGTACTCTGTTCCTTGTATGACCACTGTAGACATACCATCTTCTCTTTCTTCTTTGTACTTATTATATAAATCCTTTTTCTCGTCCACTCCGTCATATATAACTACTGTATTGTGTTCATCATTGTAAATATTTTTTTCACCTTCCATGTTATCTTCTTTCTTTTCCGTGTTCATCATCCCAATTCCTTTCATTAGATTCACGAAGTTTTTCACCTTACTGTTTCGACAACCTTCAGGATTAGTTTTACAATCGCGTTCACCAGGTGTGGAGTCACTATTATACTCCTCCACCTCATGGAAGTTGATGCTGCGAACCCGACTTGTGCTTTTCCCATCGGTTGAACTATCTTCCAGAGGATTTTTTCTCCCTCCTCCTTCTAATCCCCCACTATGTAGTACCTGCTTTTGTTGCAAAAAATGAAGAATGTCGCTGTTCTTTTTTGACAACCTTTTGTTAGGGCCCACTTTCCCCTCCTCTACATCTGAGGCGCAAACGTGGGGTCTAGCTCTCTGGTGCTTACTACATACACTCTGAGTTAACAAGTCGTAAAGCACGTTCCTCACTATCCCTAAGTATATGGCCAGTATGAATGCTCCCCTTCGAAAGGCCATTTTTTTACAGGGGGTTAAACGGTTATGTGGACGTTGTG
Organism: Plasmodium knowlesi strain H; assembly: GCF_000006355.2. Classification (NCBI taxonomy): domain Eukaryota; phylum Apicomplexa; class Aconoidasida; order Haemosporida; family Plasmodiidae; genus Plasmodium; species Plasmodium knowlesi. The sequence continues at coordinate 921,173 of NC_011908.2, read as the reverse complement.
GACAAAAACAAATGTGTGTAGTGTCAGCAAGGTGGTAATTTTCGCTTTGCCTTTGCCCATTTCGAATTTTTTGAAAAGGCGGAAGTTAACCCATTAAAAGGGAAAAAATATAATTTAAAAGTTGAAACGCTTTCTTAAGGGAATCAACCGGCTCATGGAAAAAGGAGGTCTATACTAAAAGGTGTGCAGATATCGGAACGAATCACTACGAGTTCTCAAAGGAACAATTTCAGCGTAACCGAATTAGACCGATACGTATGAACTCATCCACATGTATCCACTAGTGCGATTTACCTTGCAAAATTAAAGAGAACGAAATATATTTTAATTCAGCGTCTGGGAGAGACGTCCAAATTAGTTCTTCTTTGGAGGGGGAAAGACAAATGTGCAGAATTGCTCTTTAAGGTGTGTGCAAAAAAGGGAAAATATTATATCACTCAGCTAGGCAAATAGACAATGGCGCTAGTATAAAAAAAAAAATATAATATAAAATATCGAAAGACTCAGCTAGCCAAAAGAGCAATCTGACTAGGAAAAAAAAAAAAAAAAAAAGAACAATTCTACCTGACCTAGTTAGCCAAATGGACAGACAACTAGAGAAAAAAAAAAAAAAAAAAAAAAAAAAAAATATATATTCCCTGATCTAGCTAGTCAAAGTGGACCACAAAAAAAAAAAAAAAAAAGCCGGTAACACTCAGCTCTGCTACCTAAAATAGACATTGGTCAACCAAAAAAAACATTCACTGCTAGTCCCATTAAGATGACACATTACCATCATTAAAAAGGGAATCCCATTTCCTGGCGAAGAGTCTCCAAAACTGGATATACAAATTCCGTCGTGCTTGTTTCACCACATTTCTTCCACATACCTCCCGGCCTTCTTCAAGCTTTTGGTAAATTTCTTATTGTTTTGTTTGTAATGCATCGGCAAGCTGTTAATCGTTTTGTTCACATCTTTGCTCATGTTGTTATTTCCACATACGTAGATGTAGGCTCCCTTTTGTATCAAACTCCAGACAAGATCCTTCCTTTCCAGAATTAAATCCTGCACATAAACCTTTTCATGTTGATCTCTTGAGAAAGCAAGGAACACTTCATCGATATGCTTCCCTTCCACAGCTTCTGAAATTTCCCTTTCGTAGAGGAAGTCTATTTCTCTCTTTCTGCATCCGAAGAAGAGGATTCGCTTGGCCTTCTTAGCTACTCCATTATACACACACGTTTGGTCAAAATGTTTAAATTCCGTTATGAACGCTTTGAAGGGCGCAATGCCCGTTCCAGTGGCGACCATGATAATATTAGTCGATTCCAAATAGGGGGGCAAACAAAATTTTGAAGATTTTAAATTAAATTTTACGCTATCATGTGGGGTTAATTCTTCCGTTAGATAAAAGGAGGACGAACCTTTAAACCATCGTCTGCTGCAAAGTTCTCGTAATTTCTGCTCACTTATTGGAGGAAGCATATCGTTATTTTTAAACTCTTTCAGAGCCTTACGAAGGGAATGAATAGGGTACTGTTTTTTCTTAACGGTTAAAGAGATCGTATCTTCCCCTTCCTTGGGGGATGAAGAAATGGTGTAACTTTTTGGAACATTCCTTGGAATTAGTTGCAAAAATGGGGTTAATTCGAACTCAGCTTTTGGCATGAATATGTCGACAAATTCAATCAACGTCATGTCTGACTCTTTGCAAATGTTGAAAAACGTACTTCTCTGTTTATTGGAAAGGATATAATTAAACATTTTGAGTTCCTCCACATCTTTGATGAAGCACTTGAACTTCTTTAAAATGTTTACCCTCGGTATGGTCGTCAAGTCACAGTAGTATGCCAGTGCATCTTCCACGGTGCATGGCGTGGGGAAGGGGACACATACAGGGGTGTTTTCCTGAAGAATACTACTTTGTAAGGTATTCAAATTCGAACCGTTCTCCTGAGATTCTTGGGATCGATTCTCTGTTGTATCCTTAGACACAAAGGTAAATCTCTTCTTCCTATCTGTATCGTCTATCCTTAACCGCTTCAACCACCAGGAGATGATTTCATTTGGGTTTTTCGCCAACACAACCAACGTGTCAGCTGCTTTGAAGGAGACTTTCTCCACAGAGATAACTATACGATTGACCTTATCATCATCAGAAGTATGGTTCACATGTTTCAACAGGTTCTCATTCGACATGACCCTTCCCGTGTGATGATTAAAGTAGAACTTACCGGTTATGTCTGTCGTTTGGTGAGGCAAAATTATTGTTTCCGTTTTACCAGGATGTGCTTGTTCCATCCCATGTGGTAACGCACCTTCGTCTGTCGCTTCTTCTCCGTATCGAATACGCAGATTTATTTCTGGAAGAGTTGTCCAGTCCACCAACTCGACCACATTTTCTGAAAAAAATTGCACTGGAATAATATCCTCCTTCATATGTAACATTTTGACAAGTTCTTTAAAAAATTCCCTTTTCCAAATTTCAAAATCCTGATAAATATTATCATCATCATCCCCAAACACATTTTCGCTAATCTGTGTTGCCTTAAATTTGGTGAGATAGTTGGCTAGCTTTTTTGCAACTTTGTTAAAATGCTTATATTGTTTGCTTCCTAATCCCATAATGGAATATATGGTGTTTCTAAAATATTCATTGTCATCATTCAGATTTTTGAGCCACTTAAAAAAGGCACATGCATTGTCTGTGGGTTCTCCATCTCCATAAGTAGCTACGATGAATATGCGCACACCAAATTTTGATATTTCATCCTTGTTGAAATATTCCAAGTCGATCACCTCTGCTTTTATATTGAAAATATCTCTTAGGTTTTCGCTCAGTTCTTTGGAAAACTGTTCTGCCGTTCCTCCTTGGCTGCCAAAGTAGATCTTCACGTTGTTCCTAATTTGTTCGTTTGTCTCAATGTCCCTTTGACTTTTCAATCGGAGGCATCTTCTTACGATATTTGTAACTTTTTGAAAGAGGGTAGCATGCCTGGTCTTCCAGGCAAGGAACAATGCACAGGCGCAGAAAATGGACCCCTGCAAAAGGAGCCTGCTTGACCGCCTGATCATTTTTCCTAAAAAAGGGGGATGCAAAGGCCTTTTGACAAACCTTACAGGCAGCAAATCATATAACCGTTTTCTATCAACGATATGATGACGATTATGCTCTCGTCCCCTTCAGTGCCCACCCTTTATCTGTATAATGTTGGTTGGCACGTTCTCCTTCCTGATCGGACACCTAAATACCACTCCCCCTTCTTAAGCAGCTTGGCTGACATGGTGGTTTTGCTCATGAAGCAGTGCATGTAGAATGAGTTATAACATTGTTGTGTTTTCTTAAAAGGTTCTTAGTGCCCTTTACCATCACCACACCCCTCCACGACCAACCCCTTCACGCAGCGTAAAAGGCTTCAATCCTGTCTTGAGAGCTCGGCGCAAGGAGCATGCAAAAGGGGAAAGTAGAGCTACAAATAAGCATACCAATCAGAAGCGTCCCCTTCAGGGTCACTATCATTGGCTGAACCGGAAACAGGATCGACGATCGTATGTAAACCGGGCCCACCGTAACCACGGTGAGTGGGAATTCTAAACCGCTTCTTAAAGAGGAGTTTCAATTGGGGGAGTCATCTAAAGGTTTTTCGGGAAGGTACGCAACGGGCGATGAAGTTCAAAATTGGCGCGCTGAAAAGCAGTACAAAAAAGCGTTGCACAGAAAAACGCGGCACAAACCGGGAAGAAGCAACTCCCTCCCCCAGCAAAGTGCAGGCAAAGCGGAGTTAAAAAAAAAAAAAAAAAAAAAAAAAAAAAGGCACCTCTCGACCCATCTAGGCGCCGATCAACAGCTCTCAACATTGCTTAACGCCATGGTGCGGAAAATTCCCTCTGAGTGGCCCTTTCTTCCAATTTGCAGCTATTCCACACAGGCAAGGAATTTACATCATGTGTCCCTATTGAAGTACACGTTTTTCCATTTTATATTTTATATATATATATGTATATATGTATATTGTGTTAATGCATTTTGATTTCCCGAATGGGAGTGACCCCTCTGTGTGAATTGCGCCAACCGGTTGAATAGGCACGTGAGTCAATTTTTCGTTATGTGGTAAAAAAAAAAAAAAAAAAAAAAAAAAAAAAGGTGCTAGCGGGGGGAGGAGGGGATGCATGTTTGTGCTGCTTAGGTTAGAGGGGGGAGTTTCCGGTGGATCACATATGCTTGTACGAGCAACCACACCACCGCGCCACCACTGTGACGATAGGAGAACGAATCGTGATAAGGCCAGACAGCCTGTGCAGCCACCCCCTCCCTGTTATTTCCTCCCCACCATGGAGCTCTGTTGCAGAGGGAAACTGAGGGACCTACGGTGCCGATACATGGAGAGCAGTTTGCGGATCTCCGAGAGTCTCCAGCGAGACGAGCAAATGGAAACAAGGCTGAGTATGAATATGAACATAAAAAGCTTAGCATCTGTGCTGACAGATATGCAGAAGCTAAAGCGTGCAGAAGAAATGAAACGATACAGTACCTTCGACAGAAGAATTTCCTTTTTAAAAAGAAACAAAATAATAAATAAAACAAATTACAAATCTGGACGAACAATTTTGGAGAAGAGACTCTTGGCAGTTGATTGTGAACTAATTAAAATTCCTGGAGATGGTAACTGTCTGTTTCGATCCATTTCATGTAATTTATTCAACGAACAAAAGTATCATATGTATGTACGAAAAAGGTGCGTGGAGCATATGCTAAAATGTAAGGATGAGTTTTCCATTTATTTTGAAGAAGGCACCTTTCAGGAGTACACAGAAAAAATGTCTCAGAATGGCTACTGGGGGGATGAGTTATGTATCAAGGCCACAGCAGATGCCTTCGATTGCGTTGTTTATATTATCACTTCCACTGAGGATAACTGGCATTTGAAATACGAGTCTAAGCATCGAACCCAGGGGGAGTACAAGAAGTGCGTGTTTCTGGCCTACACCAGCCCCGTACATTACGACTCCTTTAGGCTCATTCGGTCGTGACGCCCACGTTTTGCCGAAGGGGGAACCCTATGGTGACGCTGTTATCCCTATATGTCCCCTCTGTATCTTTATTTCTGTGTTAAAAGGGTGCACAAACTGGTGCATTTTTGCGTGCTACTTTTCCATGTGCATTGGTCTCTCCCCCGTAAGTGCGAGAACTTCAAATGCGCCCCCTTTCCTGTGAGCCGCGGTAAGCTTCCACCATTGTGCTTTCTTAATTATGAGGTAGCGGCCAGGGGGAGAGGCTCCCCATTTTTGCGACCATACTATTCTGCCCACTTGTTTGTGCGAAGTTTACGCTCCATTCATTGGTACTCATTTTGCTGCCTTTTTTTTGCTGCCTTTTTTTTGCTGCCTTTTTTTTGCTGCCTATTTTTGCTGCCTTTTTTTTGCTGCCTATTTTTGCTGCCTTTTTTTTGCTGCCTATTTTTGCTGCCTTTTTTTGCTGCCTTTTTTTTGCTGCCTTTTTTTTGCTGCCTTTTTTTTGCTGCCTTTTTTTTGCTGCCTTTTTTTTGCTGCCTTTTTTTTGCTGCCTTTTTTTTGCTGCCTTTTTTTTGCTGCCTTTTTTTTGCTGCCTTTTTTTTGCTGCCTTTTTTTTGCTGCCCATTTTTGTGACATTTCCGTGGGCGGTTCTCCACAACTCCCCCAACACAGCACTACGTGCGATACGTGGTCGGATGAGTCGCGCAAAAAAAAAAAAAAAAAAAAAAAAAAAAAAAAAGTGGTGCTTCCCCTATCTCGTGTGACTGCTTAAAATGCGGAGGAGTGCCGCTTCGAAATTTTGCTAACAACCGGGGTTGATTCTAAGTGACAGTCAACGCTGGGTGGTCCCCGAGGTTATTTTTATAGTAATCTCTTCGCTCCTCCTATTATTTTATATAATATTTTAATTAGCTTGGTTTGGTTTGTTTTGAATTGGCTAGCTTTACTTTTATTTGATTTAATTTGATTTGGCTTGATTTTTTTTTTTTTTTTTTTTCTCCAAAACCCCGGCATTGGGGGGAGGCGCTGCAGAAAGCGCCACAGTAAAGAGGCAACACGTGTAGCAAAGGGGTGGGAAGCCACTTGGCAGAAGGAAAGAATTGGGAGGTCAGCGGCGCATACGGTATCTTCGTCACGCCGCGTCTGTTTCACTGTCGCTCTGCTACCGTTGTGTGATACCATGTTCCACCTCCCCTTGGCACGATGAACGCGCACGTAGCGAAAGATGCCGCAAAGCGGCACGAAGTCGAAATCACCAAGTTGACAAAGGACGAAATGACATTCGTGCTACACAATAGTAACACGGGCATGGCGAATGCGCTGCGAAGGATCATGTTGTCGGAAATCCCAACGCTTGCCATCGATGTTGTGAATGTGTACGAAAACACAAGCCCTTTCCATGATGAATTCCTAGCGCACAGATTAGGGTTAATACCAATTGATAGTAGAAATGTTAAAAATTTTGAGTTCAGAGAAAAATGTAAATGTAAGGAGACATGCTCCAAATGCACCATTCAGTATTTGATTCAGGTGAAGTGCAACAACGTTAGCAAAATAGACGTAACGCATTATGACATCGAGTCTGTGGAGCACGAACCAAATGTGCCAATGCCGGTGCCATTTGAAGATAGAAATAATAAAATGGCACAGAGCAATGCCATTCCAATTGTTACACTGTCTAAAAATCAAACGTTACATATGAAGTTAATAGCCACAAAAGGAATTGGAAAAATGCATGCCAAGTGGATACCTGCAAATGTATCCTACAGAATCGACCACAAGGTTTCCATCAAACATCACTTAATCAATTCTCTATCGCCTGAACACAAACTATTGTTAGCCAACAGCCTGAACAAAGATTGCTACGTTTTGAAAAATGCCGAAGCTCACGATAGGGATATGTCTTTAAGGTTAAATGAAAATATGTCCGTCGTCATGGCAGAGAGTTGTATCGAAGTTCTCAACGAATTGGGATATAAAGATGTTGTAAAAATAATTTATGATGAAACCAAGTTCCATTTTAAAGTCGAATCTGTTGGTTCCATGCCACCGGAGCAGGTTGTAGAAATGGCCATAGAAATTTTGGAGAATAAGTTAAAGACGCTAGAACCCCAAATAAAGTCCTCCTTCTATTCCATCGATGAGGTAGCCAAGCAGCTCAAGGAACAGGGCGTTTCTCTGTACGGAATTCAGCTCGACCTGGAGTGACAAGACTGACTACGTGATGTGCCTCTGCACTATATCAGCAGTGCATATGTCTATGTGTATCTTGCGCTTCCACTTGCGCTTCTACTTGCGCCTCGCCTTACTTTCTCCCATTTATCCCTTTTTTTTTTTTTTTTTTTTTCGTTCCTCCTTCACGCTCCCCGTGTGCGCGTGCATACGTGGTACCTTCGCGTACACCATTATATGCTTACAAAAAAATAATAAAAACTTTTAATTTTCCGGCATGTCCATTCGCACATGGAGTTGATAAGCACCCGCGAAACGAAGTCGTTCGAGAAAGAGCTTAATGGAAAGATTGCCATGTCCTGGGGCGTCGATCGAAAAGTCGGTGCACAGAATATGCTCCTCATTCTTATTAACGCCCTTTTTTTCAAACGGGCAAGAGAAAGTAACACACAAGTTCTACACATCACTTAACTGTTTGTAGAGGCGCAATTTTTCACTATTCTCTGCGCTCTATATACACAAGTGTATGATTCCGTTCGTGTTTTGTGCGGGAATCCCCCATCTTTTCTGACATCATCACCCCCATCAATTTTTTTTAAATCGTCCTTTCAAAAGTACACAAAAAAAAAAAAAAAAAAAAAAAAAAATAGAATGGCTTTTTTTGCCACAATTTAAAAAAAAAATTTATGAATAAAAAAAAAAAAAAAAAAAAATTGATGGAACATGCCGCCCTGTTGATTATTCCCCCAACAATTAATACAAACGAAGCAAGACGAAGCAGAGATAATTGTGTAGAATCTTCGAACATAGTAATGTGGGTGCACGACGATTCATTCCATGAAACAAAAGTAATACGAGAAAAGGCACGGCATTCCGCATGTGCAATCAGTTATACACTTTGTGGAAAATCACATCGTGGTAAGCCAAGTGAACAAGAATTGTTCTTCCCACAGGGATGAAAAAAAAAAAATAATAATAATAATAAAACTAAATCAAGATTGCAACTGATAATAGAATGATTAAAAAATTCATCCACATCTTGTTCTGACGTATTCTCCTTTTTTTTTTTTTTTTTTTTTTTTTTTGCGCATTAAAATGATGACTCTACATTGTTACTTCCTGTTCTCCCTTCTTCTGAGCCTACTGAGGGGATACAAGCTGATGCATGCACAGGGAAGTGCGCAGGTAACCATGGGGGGAGTCTGCACATCGTCACTTCTGCACTTTATTACTTTTTTCCTTTTCACCCCTTTCGCTTGCCCCTTCTTTTTAGATGGTCCCCCAACGGTGTGCACCCAGGAATGTTGCACTTCACGCGACACCCGATAAGGAAAGAAACTACTACCACTGTGGGAAGAACCGCGTAGCACTCGTTACAGGCGCGGGGAGAGGAATTGGAAGGAGCATCGCCAAAACACTGGCCCGTTCGGTGTCCACCGTGTTGTGCATCAGTCGAACCCAGGTTCGTGAGGAGTAAAAGTCGTAACAGGGGGGAGGTAGTAGGCTAAGTGGACGTAATGGATAAACTTCCCCGATTTGACATTTTAATGTCTGAATAATTGTGCCATGTGCGATCTCTTCGTTCAATCAAATGATGAACCTTTTTTTTTTTTTTTTTTTTTTTTTTTCTCCCCTTCTCGCTCAGAAATCCTGTGATAATATCGTGGACGAACTCAAATCGATGGGTTGCCAGTCTTCAGGGTATGCCGTGGACTTAGCAGACAAGCATCAAGTAACAGAGTTGATTAACAGAGTGTTGGAAGAAAACAAAACCATAGATATTCTTGTGAACAACGCAGGAATTACCAGGGATAATATATCTCTTCGTATGAGTAGCGAAGAGTGGGAAGATGTCCTAAAGACGAATTTAGATTCTCTGTTCTATGTAACACAACCAATTGTTAAACGGATGGTTAGCAATCGTTATGGTCGTATTATTAACATGTCTAGCATAGTTGGTCTTACAGGAAACCCAGGCCAACTTAACTACGCGTCTTCCAAGGCTGGGGTCATTGGGTTCACAAAAAGTTTATCCAGAGAACTGGCTTCAAGGAATATAACAGTAAATGCGGTTGCCCCCGGTTTTATTGCTAGTGACATGACTGATAAAATCAACGACCAGATAAAGGTAAGTAACGGATAGAGGAGGGATGGCAGATCAGTGCACGACAGTAATGTCCTCTCCCCCTTTTTTTTCTCCATCCCCACTTCATCTTCTTCTCTCTTCATCCCCCTTCAGAAGGAGATCATTGCGCATATCCCCACTGGGCGGATGGGGACACCGGAAGAGGTGAGTCAGCCTTACACAGGGTCATCCCCCTAAGAAGTTTCGCGCCCACGCACATGCACATATCAATATATATTATACATAATATATACATAGACGCGTATAATGCCCACCAATTTCCTCCACCCCCTTTTTACTGTCTGTACAGGTAGCTAATTTAGTAGCTTTTCTTGCCTCCGATATTGCCGCATATATTAACGGAAATGTGTTCGTAATTGATGGTGGCATGTCCATGTAATTTTCCTCCCCTGGGTTTCTCCACAAAATTGTGTCGATGATACAATGTCCCCTCAGGGGTGTGTGTGGGGGGAGGTGGGAAAGGAAAGGTCTTTACGCCCCCAAATTGTTAACCTGCAGTAGTTCACATATCCATCGCCAAAGGGAGGGTTATGCTACTACGTTGTGAATATAGCCACTTTGCACTCCTTACTTTGGAGTACCTTCTTTTGCTCTTTTTTTTTTTTTTTTTTTTTTTTTTAACATTTAAGAGGAACGCGTATCAACATGGTGAGGAGAGATATTTGCGATTGGCATTTCCATCACAAGTGATAAGTGTGTACCCCCCACACACCCATTTTCTATCCACTTTTGCGTTGGGAACACGACATATGTAGATCCTTCCAGGGTCTGCTTTAAACTTACCATGAGGGGAGGAAACCCAGTTGAAATATCCACATGTAGTGGAGAACAAAAATAACGACCTTCTCTCTATGGGATCATTTGTTGGACATGCAGCGTACAAACATTCCCAAATTGGTAGAAAGTACCACCTGTACAATGTTATTACCTGTTATGGCTACTTGAACGATGAAAAAAAGGGGCGAGTTCCATCGGTGTAATTCCCCCTTTTAGAAAGCAAAACTAATACAGGAGGAGAATATCCACCTCTCTCTAAGCATGTAAAATGCTCATTCGACTGGGAATTATTCTCCTCCCTTCACTATTAATGGCGTTGCCTACTTTAGCTACAACGTACTACGTTAATGGTGCCTCTTTTTTGTTGGGTCGTTTGCGGGATCTGTAGGGAGTCCCATACTACGTAGGTGTGTTTGGCCACATGTCCACGTCCACATGTCGATGAAAGGAAAAAAAAAAAAAAAAAAAAAAAAAAAAAAAGGGGGGGCCTTTAGAAATAATACCCATGATTTTAGCAGACTTTTTTTTTTTTTTTTTTTTTTTTTTTTCTCAGAGTAGGTTTGATAAATTTAACCCAGCCATAACTGGGAGTGAAAATTTCTATTCACCATAATAATACATTTTCAAATTTTTATCTATCAATCCGTAACATTTTCAATTTTTGTTTAGTTGTGCATCACTTCTCTGCGATCTACTATGCTCTGTTTTGTTCCATCCCGTGTTATATATATGTGTCCCAAAATTTGCTCGCCCTGCAGGTCCTGGCATACCGAGCCCCGTGTGTTGCATCAGTTAAATTTACTTCAGTTTGATTCAACGTCTTCGCTACATCCATTTTTTTTTTTCACTACTTTCATTTACTCCACCTCTGTCGCTTCTACTTTTCTCGCTTTTCCTACTTCCCCTATTTTCCTTCTTTTCCGAGAAAGTCTCTCCCCACCTTGACCCACCCATTTACGGAGTCAGCCGAAAGGTTGCTATCGCATCTGAATTCGTGGGAAGGGATCTCAGAGGTCACCCCGTTACTTTTATTTCGATGCCTTCCGTGTTATGTTGTGCAGTGGTAGCGCACATGTGTAAATGTGTGGTCTGACAGGGAGTTTCCTTTGTGCCAACGATCCACCTCTTCCGCGTGCACACGTGCATTTCTACATGTCGCACCTTTACCTTTTTGAAAAAAATGATAAACGTACAAACATGCCAGAGCAGCAATCGAGTGGATTTCCTACTGAGGGGGAAATTCGTTAAAGGTAGCAGAAGGAATTTTCTCCTGGCCGCAAAGGTAATACCAGTGCCTCTCTCCCGAAGGGGGTAGTGAAGAGAGGGCATTACCCGACCTGTCTATGCACATGTGTACTTATTCATAGAAATGCCCCATGGCGAACATGCCTCCAAATGTGCAACCACACAGGATTCCTACCTGGAGCTTCTCACCGGGGATTTCAAAGAAACCATCTGCGTCCAAAACACCTTCCTTAGGATCATCTATCTGCAGGTAAGCTTGTGCATTTTTTAGCCCCTCAGAAGAAAAACGCAAGGGATAACAAAGGACATTGTTTTGCAAAACAAAACACCGAACTATTTGCCTTCCTATTTGGAAGCGCATAGGTGAACACAGGGATACATCGTGTTACCCCGCGTGATGTATGCCATCGTTGTTCATGTGCTTACTCCCACCGTCTACATATGAACCTCCTACACAGATCCAGAGAGGAAAACACCAAGACCAATTCCTCGTGGCAGATGAAAAATTGAACTTTCGAATTTTGAAATTTGACGGAAGCTTCGTGGAGACATTTTTCCTTGGGAATTTCAGATCATCAAAACTGAAAAAATATGTGGACCATTCAACCATAAAAGGAGGAGAGAAAAAAAATGAGTTCTTCCAGGAGTATTCCAAGCACATCCATGTGTGCAAATTAAAAAATATATTTTTGGTATCAATAGAAAATGTTGTTTTTTTTGTAATAGAGAATAAATCTAATTGGAATCGCAAGAAGTTAAATGAAGTCTCTCGTAATTACTACTTTGGACTGAAGTACATTCCCCAAAAGAGGAACGTTAATATTATGTACGACCCTATGCAACTGAGATATTATATTATTCATAGGAATAAAAATGGAAGGAAAAGAGTTAAGTACATTTCCTCTTCCTTTGAGAGTGACTGCAAACCGCATGTCCACGAGATATGTATGAACTGCCCTCAGGAAAGACCGGCCCAGAGCAGCATCAAAGGAACCGACCTACAGAGCAAACATACGTCGAGGCATCTCCCCACTCACAGAGGGCAAGGCAGAAAGCACCCTTTGCCAAACACAAGCAAGTGTCCCATTAAGGTGAAAAAAATACGAATCGAAAATTGTTCAAAGAAAGAATTCTCATGCATTCTCTTTAAAAAAAACGTTTCCTTTGTAACACTCTTGGAGTGTTCGAGGGAGAGGTACTCAAATGTGCAGTGTGCTCCATCCTATTCTGAACACCGTAGCATCAGCAGATTAAAGGCCTCTCTTTATAACAACCTTTTCGGAGAAGGGTGTGCGTTCGTGAGGAATGCGATAAATGTGGGGGAGTTATTTATAAATCCGCGAGGACAAGGGGGCATGGGATTATCAAGCCATGTTACTTCTCCATCGAAAGGTAATATGTCTTACGGGGGATATAAGGCGAAGGAAACGGAAATGAATTGCCCTTTAAGGAGTGGAAACGTTGTTCGCACGGAGCATACAGTTCATTACCACGATGAAGAGCAATCATGCAGTGAACAATTCATAAGGAGGAAACACTCCACGGAGGAAAATGCACCAAAGAAGAACTACTATAATGAATTTTCCAACTGCACAAGCTTAAAAATATGTTTCATTGTAAACTTTATACGAAACAGAAGCAGTCACTCTGATTTTGTGAGACACCTTTTATTCCTTTTCGATAGGGAAGAGAGCGAAATGATGATGCTTATGAAGAATTTGTGGAGGACAAGCATGTTTGAATCAAAGGATTGGGATATTATTAACAAGTACGAAAAGAATTTCCCAGGGGATGAATCTACGATGGTTCACACCAACTATATAGTGGACCCATCTATTAAACAGAAGCAGATTTTTAGCCATAGAAATAACTCCAAGGGTGGAGAAACCGAAAGGCACACTTTTGGGACATGTCCACTGTGCCAGTACCATTTTGAGAAAATCAAGTTTCTCCAAGGGGATCCCGTATTTCAGCAGATTTTTGAAAAAAACTTTATTTATCGACACGGTGTGATTAATTCAGATAATGCGGTTAATTCAGATGGTGTGATTAATTCAGATGGTGTGATTAATTCAGATGGTGTGATTAATTCAGATGGTGTGATTAATTCAGATGGTGTGATTAATTCAGATGGTGTGATTAATTCAGATGGTGTGATTAATTCATATGATGCGAGGCTAGTGATGACACTTCTGCTCGGCCTCTCCACCAGATTGAAGCTCCTCCTTGTCTACTTTTCCCTTTTCTTCTACTCCACCAGGAAAACGTTGAGTAGCTCCTTCCGCACCGTCCTGTTGAGGAGACAAAACGGGAGGCCTTCAATTGTGCGCCAGCTAGCCATGCATATTTACCTTTTGAATCTTTTTCTTGTTCATATTTTTAACTATGCGTGTGGCCACTCGGAGGGGGACTCTTCAGCCCATCACGCAGCGGAGAAATCAGCAACGGGGAAATCAGCAGCGGAGAAATCAGCAACGGGGAAATCAGCAACGGGGGAAATGGAGGGCTCCTCCGCGAGTGAGCATATCCATCGCGATAAGTGTGATGTTACTCATCTGGAGGAAGAACCCAACGGAGTGAACGCAAATAGCCCAAGTGTGTGCACGCCAAACGGAGATAGACTAACGAATGGGGTATTCCTCCGGATATGTAAAAAATTGAATCAGCTCATTAGAGAATACATGACTGATTCCACACAATGTAGGAGTGCAGGAATCGAAACGGATTTAGCAACTTCTCATAATCACAGGTTAGAGACAAATGAGGGACAAACCACAAGTGGAACTGCTATACAACATTGCGAAGCCATAAAAAGTATCATAATGGATATACAGAATCTGCGCCTTATATCAAACACCTGTTTGAAGGAATTGAATTTTCATTATGGAAATGTGAGGGATAAATTATTGCGCGCGAAGGGGAAGGTAGAAAGGAGGAGGTGGAAAATGTCAAACCATACCCATGGGGAATGGACCCATGAACACAGAATTGGTCAAACGACACACATCGTACTAATTACTACAAATGACAACGGAAGGGCCAACATAATATTTTTTAAAAATAAGAAAAAAAAAAAGAATACCACTATCAATAATATTTTAATACCCATTGCCAAATTATATCTCCCTATGGAAATAGAGAAAGTGGAGAGCGTAATGAACAGATCCTCCTTTGTTCTATTTGCCAAGAGCGGGATGGTTTTCTTTTTTCATTTTTCCACAGAATATGGCACGAACCTTACACTGGTGAATTATCGTCTCGCTCTCAGCACCGACATTTCCTATATAGACAAGTTGAGATTCTTAAAAATTGTTAAAAGGGATGGCGCATACGATGAAATTGAGGATCACATCTTATGTTCCGACTATTTTGTTAAATGTTTCTGCTTGAGGAGCCTCCGTAACTTCCCCCCGCGTTTGTGGTCTAGTGTCCCCGTTGAAGGGTGGCAAAGGGCCAAGCACATCGGAAAGGAAGGAGAGAAAAGTGAACACTTAGAGAGGGACCTCCTTTTGCAATCACGTAGCAAAGGGAGTGGACAGAGGGAAGACACTCTTCTCCAAAGGAGAAATAACTACATAAAGAGCGCAACCCAATTTCATGCACTGCGCAGCGATCCCTACATCGACAGCCTATACACGTATCCATTTGTGTACCACTATGATTTTAAGCTTTTTCAAAATGTGTGTGCTAGCGGGTGGGACTCTGGCTCTATATATTCTGGTGCCAGTAATTGTATTTGGGCTGATATGGACACCCCGATTACAACTGTTGTGATGTCCACCGTGGGAAGAAGCTCTACCTATAGCAAGAGTGGGAATGTTTCTGCGCGGCTTTTGCCCAAGAAGAGAGATTCACACCTACAGCTGCAATCACCCAGAGGTGTAAGCTCGCCGATTGTACACTCCACAGCTGTCTCGCTTCAAATCAGCAAGAGCGCCTTCAACGAGATATACAGGAGAAGGAAGAACAATTCCTTCACACACACACAGGGGGATGATCCAAACGGGGGCATCACAACATGTAGCGCAAGAGCAACCGAAGAGAAGAGAGTCATCCCCCGGAAAATGGGGCCCAAACGGAAAAGAAAATTCCGCTTCTACATTAATAACGAAAACTCTGCAGACAATATGAGGAAGGTAACATGGAACGAAGAAACTCCTCCCCTAGAAGATAAAAATTCATTTGAAAATGCTTCCCAAGGGAAGGACGAAAGATTATCAAATACTATCATTGTATCGTTAGGGAGGGACTATCCTAGGGTGAGCCATCCTGTGGAAATCGCCTTCGTTAAAAGATATCTCTCAGTTGATCTTCGAGAGAAGAAAATGTATGTAATTATTTTGCTATTCGACATGGTAGCATCCCAGATGTTCATAGAAAGGAGAATTTTGGGGAGAGGCATTTCATCTAAAGAAGAACAGGAGAGTAACTACTTTAGAAACCTAATTGAATGGACAAAAGGAATGTATTGTATAAGCTCCATGGGGAGTACCTCCATGAGAGATACTCCTGCGTCGCCCTCCAAGGCGAGTATGACAATAGATGAAAGCACAAGCTTTATCCTCTCTCTAAGTGAGGAACAGGCAGACGAACTGTTCATGGTAAAGTCTTCCGTTTATAGGGTTTCACATCGGCAGCATGCTAAATACAATTTTGAAAATGTAAGGAAGGAATACTACACTTATGAGAGAATAAAAACGGTAAAGGATTACAAATACAAGGAAAAGGCGGTCGTTAGTCACTTGTCCAGAATACACAGCCAGTTCAGCATCACGGACGAATTGAATAAGATTGCCAATCTGTACAAAGGGATGACACAGGTGAAGGAAGAGTCGGACGAGGACAATAACGTATTTAATGTGAAGAGGTTAAAAAAAAAGTTGTCAGATGGATTAATTATCTTGGACAGTAATAGAGACCTGCACAAGTTTACCCTCGGTCATAAGGTGCTCTTACAGAGACAGGTCATTGCTCTCCGGACAAATCACACCAACATGAACACCTTCATGATACATTTCAACGACCAACTGAGCATTCTTTGTATGACAAGCTATTTGGAGACCTGCTATCTGTACGTTCGAAGCAGGGGCAACCTCTTCCGGGTTTTCCAAAATGCGCTCTCTCTGCTGAAAGTAGAAAAAAAAACCTCTTCCGATGAAGCAAATATGTTGGCTATGTCAGGGGGAGTCCCCACGAAGACCCATTCTCAAGAGGAAAACTCTCCTACCAAAAGACGGATCGAACAAAACAATATGAAGAAAAATGTAATATTTGAGATGATCAAAGAAAAACACGTAGAATCACTAAAACTTTTGAAAGAAAAACTTATATTTGCAAAATGTATAGGCCAAAATGGAAGAAACAACTTTTACGTTCTCTTGGTAAGTACGAGTAGTATCATTATAAATCACTATTATGTTGACACTCTCAGTGGTAGTACCCCTCTACAATTGGTGCATACATCTTGTTGGTGTCTAACCTCCACCCCAGTGGTCCACTACCATTTCGACAAGGGTATCCTCGCCTTATCATATGTAACTGGCATCGTCGAGTTGTTTTACATAGACGGGGTGAATAGTGTCTGCTTGTTAATCAGTCAAGTGGCCTGTGAGGAAAGAATACACTCCATTTATGTAACCCTCAAGACGGACAAAAAAGGGGTATCCCCCTACAGGACACCTACATATAAGTTCAAGTACATTTTGCTATGTATAGGATTGAAGAGAAGATGCAGAGTACTCACTTATTATACCAGTCAGAGCTGTACACGCCACTTGAGTAGAACATCACCCTGGTTATTAAACTTGATGGACGATATGCCCCCCCAGGAAAAGACGAACAAAAATATGAACATATATGGGCGCTCTTTAAAGGCAATAAATGTCGAGATGGAAGAACACCGAGGGAAAGACCTCCAATCGTTTCACCATCTTCGTACATTCCAAGGCATAACGAAATCGATGAGCCATCCGGAGAAAAATACACAGTTCGTGGCAGAGGTGTATGAGTACACCATAGACACCTTAAACGACCATTGTACTATCACCGGGATGATCAAGCTGAATAATTTTTTACTCATCGGAACAAACGAAGGAGTGGTCAAAGCGTATGATATATTCCATTCAAGTAACGCCCCAACGAATGATCTCTTTTTGCGTCATTTCAGGGTTTTTAAAAATCAAAGGAGAGTAACCAAAATGTTTGATGAATTTTTACTTGGAAATAACTCCGTTTATTTTGTGAATCCATTGAAGGGAAACCACAGGTGGGTCCAGTCTCCACGGGTTGTTTACCAAAAGAGATTCCGAGTCGTGGCCTTATGTCAAAGTGGCATTTTCATGTTCGTGTCGGATA